>NW_005871720.1:82153-294352 GCF_000147115.1 Myotis lucifugus | reverse complement strand
ATATTTGCAATCTGGACAATGTGTTAACCTTTCAGGCCTCTATATGACCAGTTAATGCAGAGTAATTTGAAGAATTATATTCAAGTGGCAGAAAATACTTCCATCATTCAGAAGTGCTACTAGTAAAGTAAGAATTTCTCAGAAATGTGCCTGTTGTTTAGATACTAAGATATTCTTACTCCATGGTTCCAAATCTGGGGTCCCTGGATCTCTAGGTAGGAGCCAAGCCTTAAGTCATTTGCAGTATGATAAAAAACCTCACACTAACCCACAATAAGGTTTAAAGGTGCCCTGGCTGGTGTTTCCCAGTTGTTAGAGCTGAAGGCTCTCAGGTTCAATTCCCAGTCAAGGGCAAATACCTGGATTGCGGCTTCGCTCCTGGCCCCATGCAGAAGGCAACCAATTGATGTCTTTCTGACATCAATGTTTCTCTCTCCTCCCCCTCTTCCTCCTCCTCCTCCTCCTCCTCCTCCTCCTCCTCCTCCCACACTCAATGGAAAATATTCTTAGGTGAGGTTTAACAACAACAACAAAAAGGCATGTAAAGGTGAACTTTTATACGTGACTGGAAATAAATAGTCATTGTGTGGTAAACTTGGCACTGGCAAGTTAATCACAAGTTCTGATGGCAGTTTCTATGACTTTGGTAAATGAAAACTGGTGACTAAATGAATAATTATTTAGCAGATGGAGTTCTCTTGAAAGAGAAATTTCAAAATGTGAGATTCCTGGGGTTAATAAAATAATAAAATATCTTCAAGGTAGTGAAAACTTTGGCAACTTCTGATGTAGTTTAATGAATCTTTCCCTTCTGCAGGACCAGCAGAGGGCGCTGGCACTAAACAATTCCCTCTTGAGCCATTCTTGTTTCAAGGGCACAAGATAACAAAGAAAGATCAGAGGAGAGGAAGAGGAGGCTGCAAATTGGAGAGTGACCACACTGGGAAGGCATGTCCATTTCATGTATGAGTTTTTAAGGAATGGGAGACCTAACATGCAACAGGAAGGAGCATTTTTTTAGTGACAGTACTGTTTTAGGATCTATAATTGCCCACATTGTTTAGAAATAGGCCATTCCTAATGTTTGTCCAGTGAGGGCACAACTCAATGGATGAGCCCACATCTTACTTCCTAAAATGTCATTGCCATCAAAGGGAACAGATCTGAGCATTTTGAAACAGTGAAGTTATCTTGGCATTTCTGAGCTTGGTTCTTACTCCTCCGTTTTCCTCTACTCCTCCAAGGATGACCCTAGAGGAATTATTTTGGGCACTAATAAGTAGGGTCTATAAAGAGGTTATTTTTGCTGGGGGTGAGGTGAGGTGGGGTGGGGCATTAACCTCCTCCTACTTCCCGTGCAGAACGTAGAAGGAAGGTGTGCCCTGCACTGTCATCATGAAACGGGCTCTGCCATAGGAAATAAATATGGTCAGGACAGTCTGGACTCCATGATTCCATTCCCTCTCCATGACTGATTATCTCTTTGTGGAGAAACTGAACTTGGGTCATTTTATATCACTGATTTTTGTAATTCCACTGATTAGTACTATTCTACAGATTCACATCAAGTTTCATTAAGACACTTAACCTACCTAATTATAGGAATTCTTGTACTCATTATTTCTGCACATCTTAAATGTTCATACAGTGATCAAATTTGTTTATCCAAGTTGGATATTTGACTTCCACACTCATTTTATTTATTTGAACTTTAAAAATGTTTTTTCTTCTTTCCTTCTCTTTTGAATAAGTACTATATGACTGGAATTGTAACTCTTGTATTCTGAGACCTCATGAGGGAACTAGAATGGGCAAGACCCTTGGAGGTAATCTATAACCCCTGCTAGGGCATCCCTAAAAGCGCAGGCATCTCCCTCACATTTGAATTCATCCAGTGATGGGGTGGGAGAGGTTGCTCAAACCAATAGGGCAGAATTTCTAGTTAAATCTGATGTTAAGTAGAAATTTGCTCCTTTGAATTGCCAATAATAAGTGCATATTCTGATATTCTTTCTCTCAGTTGTCTTTCAAATATTTGAAAACCACTATCCAATTTTCCTTCTAATTTTCTCTCTCCTGGAGGCTGAACATCTCCAAGATCTTTAACAATGTCTCAGATGATACGAGGTTCTTTCTTCTCTTTTGTCATCATAAACAAAAGTTTTCTATTTATCAACATAAAATAAACTCTGTCTATACTCTTCTACCAGACAAGATTTCTAGATTCTTGGGGATTCAAGGATCTTGGTTTGGTGTGGAGGTGAGTCTGGACTGATAATGGGGCTGCAGCATTTGCAGCCAAGAGAAAACCGAAAGTTGATAATCGTAAGCAAAGCTGAGACCCAAGGCCAATCTGATAATTCAAGCACAGCATCTGAATCGAATGTAACTGGGCCCAGAAGCAGAAACAAGGTAGGATTAGAGCAGAGTACAAAGAGTACAAGGCCTCCCTGAAGCACTGGCATCACTGCATCCACACGGGTTTGAGCAGCCTCTCTTAGCTCCAGCTGAGTGCATCTTCAAAAGACACAACCAGTGGGTCCTGAAGATTATTTTATGATGAGCAGCTAGTGATAAAGGTTTGTTCTTTATGGTGAGAAATTTGTTGATTTTGGTAAATGTTTTCTGTGTCACACAGAGGGGTGTGCATGGTGGTAGGTTTTCTGACAATGTGTGGGATTTGTCCACACCACGTCTCCAATTCTCTGACACCAATTGGGTGTCCAACAATTCAATCCAATTTTGACACTAACTACCTGTATTTGCCACAGATCCCACAAGTTAAAGGCTCAGTCCCACCTCTTCAGACAACTGCAAAGGGGGTGACCAGGCTACCGATACTTTTGCTTGGCTGGCTACAAATTTGGGGGTTTCCATGATTCCCCATCTTAGGTTCAGTAATTCACTAGAATGACTTACAGGATTCAAGAAAATATTTCATGTTTACTAGTTTATTATGAAGGATAAAACCCAGGATTAGCCAAATGGAAAATATTCATAAGACAAGGGATGGGAATGAGGGGTGCTGAGCTTCCACAACCTCTCTGTGTATGCCACCCCCACCCCCACCCCAGTACATCAGTGTGTTCACTAACCAACCCTGAAGCTCTCTAAATCACTTTGTTCAAGGGTTTTTAGAACCCAGTGTCTAACTTTCCTCTCCCTCCCAGACGTTAGGGTAGGGCTGAAATTTCTCATGCTCTAATTACTGTGTTTAGTCTTTTTGGTGACTAGTCTCCATCCTGAGATTATCTAGGGGCCCTTACCCTAAATCACCTCATTAGCATAAACTCAGGTGTGATTAAAGTGGCTCATTCCAAATGACAAAAGACACTCTTATCACTAAGAAAATTCCATGTGTTTTATGAGCTCTGTGCCAGGAACCACCCAAAACAAACACCAAGTTTATTTTTTATGACACCACAGGGTGACAGCAAGGTAGCCTGTGATCTAAAGTTCAGGTTTCCCTTTGAGAAGGAAATTAGAAAAACCAAGCATGTAAAGAATCCAATTGGCTTTCATACTTTGAGAAATAATCTGGGAATATATGATAGGCATTCATCAAGAACACTTGAGCTCTGGAAACATTAAACCAGGTTTGGTCTCTGGAATAGAAGTCAAACCTGGTCTAAGGGTGTAACCTTATCAATTTATGTAATCAAATTGAAAAACAATGCTGCTCAAAAAAGAAAGAATGTAGTCATCCCGTGGGAGAGAAAAAAGTAGTGTATGGCTGAGTTAGTTAAGCACATGTAGTGGAGAGAAAAATCCTGGATGTGGGTGACGTGAATATTTGAATTACCCCAGAGGTGCTTTCCATTGTGGAGCAGGGATAGCTCATCAGACCGACGCATTTTTTTGTTTGTTTGTTTGTTAATCCTCACCCCAGGATATTTTTCCATTGACTTTTTAGACAGAGTGGAAGAGAGAGGGAAAGACAGAGAGAAACATTGATGTGAGAGAACCACACCAATTGGTTGCCTCCTGCATGCACCCAGACCAGAGCCTGCCTGGAAGGAGCCTGCAACCAAGGCAGACCTGTGCATGTTTGAATGAAATATTCCTCCTGATTCTTCATTTCTCTGTAGTCTGATTCCATGCTTACAAAGCAAGGCACTATTGGTAAGATTAGTGCTTTTCAGCTTTTCAAGTTTCTTGGTTCTAAGAAGAAGTCACCATGGTCAGTAGATGTGGATCTGGCCACTGGAAAGGGATAGATCCAATTGGTGAATTAATGTATTTTCATTCTCTTTCATACGTAGAAAAAAGTTTGCATGTCAGCCACACACATGGCTTAAATAACTACATATAGCCTGATGACTTCCTGATCTACAATCCCTGGCTAGCCTTCTCTTCATAATGCCCCATTATAACAACCTGGCTATTATTTAACAGGAAGGGAATAAAGGGAAGACAAGGTAATATAGGCATGCCATTTATACAGCTTTGCTAATTTAACATTCTCTGAGTCTTTTCCCTGCTGATTGATGGGGTGAGGGACTAGACAAGGACAGTTTGGACTCGTGCCCAGTAAGGTCTGAGTGAAGTAGGAAGGTGCCCACTTGTCTGTCAGTCACACTTGGGAACAAATTAGTGGCCAGGATGGGCATGGCCACTGCAAGCGCACAAAACCTGAATATTTAAACTTCTAAACAAAAGAGCACTCTCTCTCTCTTGTTTCTTTCCTCTCTCTCTCAGCACCGGGCTCCTGGGACGCCTGTTGCAGGGGACATGCTGCCCTGTGCCTATGTGGGTCACCACCATGTGGGGCTCCACACAATGGACTAGTGGACTCTAATTAGATTGAGCGTCAGCATGAATGGACTTGGCTGCAACATGGAATGAAAGCTCTGGACTTTGGACCTCCTTTTGGCTCTGGAACCCCAGCCGCACCTCTTACAGGACTAGTTTAAGGGACTTGGGACTTTACAACCCGAGGAATATAACTCCACACCAATAAAGCTTTTACCACAACACATTCTCCTGTGCAAATCTTAGAAAATTATTTTTCTGAAGATACTGCAAGAACCTCAACCCTACTCCCATGAGCAAGGGAGGAATTTGATTCCCCAGTAACATTGATTCCCCGGTAACACTGCCTATTGTGTCAACTCTAAGTCACACATGCGACTTCAACTCAATCTGCCCAAAACTGGACTCAGCAAAAACATTCTCCTACCAATTTCCTTGACTGTCTCTACTGCAGTGAATTACACCACCTGCTTGCCCAAGCCAGCAGCTTAAGACACATCCTTTACTCCACAGCATCCTGCCTCACCTTTTGAAATTCACTACCAAGTGCTGCCCCATGTTGTCCTCTCAAATCTGCCCCCTTCTTTGCAGGATCACTGCCTTAGCTCTGGCCTCATCACCCCCTCCAGGATCACTGCAATAGCTCTCTTCAACTCATGCTCCTGTACTCCATTCTGCTCCCTGTTGCCAGAATAATGCTGCTAAAATGTGAATAAGCTCACGTCAAATTTATGCTTAAAATTCTTCAATAATTTTCGTGATTTCAGACTTTTCAGTTTAGCCCCAGGGCTTTCCACGATTTGCTGCCCACCACATCCCAAGTTTTTCTCAAAAGACATCCTGCATCCTAATCTTCCTTATAATTCCCCGAATGCATCATGCAGTTTTGCACCTACGTTACCTAATACAAATAGTTTCCTCTCCCTGGTATAGTCTCATCATCCAGGCTGGCTCCTCTCTTGTTGCGCTAAAATCTGCTGTCTTTCTCCAGAAAGCCTCCTTTTCTCCCTACAGCCTCCTTTTCATCCACCTCCGTCAATTTTGAGACTCCCGATTTTTCCTCTAACGACTTTAGGAAATTTTCCATATTTCATGCCATAAGGTACTGCTGCGGTATTGGTTACTCATACCTGAGATCTTTTGAAGGGCAGGTATCTAACATGGTTAAATGAATAAATAAATGAGCATAATAGTTCTCAACAAATGTTTAAAGGTCTTTTATTTATTTAACAAATTAATAATTTATCCTGAAGTCCTGAAGAAAAAATACTAAGGAGTAAAAGTTATAGAGAGGCTAATTTGGGTTATTTTAAAGAATTTTTGTTCTAACAAAGAGAGCTTCCTTCAAATTAAATCAACTGTTTATAAGATGGGGAACTTCCTATTACAAGAGAAGTTCAGGTAAAGCTTGAATCCTTTTGTAGGACTGTAATTGAGGAGATTCAAGCATCACGCGAGGATTGGACTCTACTTATTGGCTGGTCACCAGTGTGCTGTTGCTCCCACCAGGCAACAGTAGGACTACACTTCCCACCCACTTTGAAGTAGGTATTGATATGCAATTGATTTTGGCCAAAGGAACATGAGCCGAAGTGATGTGTGTCACTTCCAAGCAGATTCCAACTGCTTTAGTCATCATGGAAGCAGTGTCCAGGTGATGCCTCTCTTAGCCCAAGGTTCTGAGTGACCCCAGGTTTCAGAAACCCTGCATTGGGCATGTTGTGGGAGTGAGGAATCAGTTTTGTGTGTTAAGCCACAGAGATTTGGAGTTTATTTGTTTCCAGAGCATAATCTACTCTATCTTGACTGGCAGTACTCCTGCAATCCCATCCAAAGCTATGATTCTGTGCTTCTGTGAAGAGAAAGAGGCATTGAGGGGACTCACTGGGAAAGGTAGAGGAGGGACTCTGGAAGGTGATGTCATGCAAAGATCTCAGGGGAACAATGGAGAGGAAGGCCCAGACGTATTGTAGGTCCTCACAGTTTTGTCTTGGCCCAGGCCTGTGGGCTTATAAGGAACCTTGGCTATTTCAGGGAAGTTATGGTAAAGAAACCTCTTTATGCCCTTGAGAGCAATAGACCATGTTCTGCTGTGTGCCGTGTGCCAGAGGCCATTGGCTAGAGATGATGGATGTGGAGGTTTCCTGTCTGGCCAAGCTGATTGGGCATCCACTATCACAGCGTAGCCAGGAAGAGGCGGCCTCTGCTTGGGGCTGAACTCCAAAGTATGTCAAGAGCCTGGAGGTCAGAGGACTCAGTTTTTGCCTCAGACCCAGACATGACGTGGGCCTGCCACTTAGTTTGGGCTTTCCTCATAAATAAAGGAGATTAAAAAAAATGTCCCTTCCTGCTCACAGGAATTTTATGGCAATCAGGAGATAATGTGCCTGGGAGCGCTTTGTAAATTGAAAATCACTAATCAGATACCAGAGACTATCGCTCTTATTCTTCCATTAATATTCTCAGCCTTTGCTGCTTCGCCTGCTCTTCCTTCTTTCATATGCCTCAGGCGATGTTCTTTAGATAGAAGGTAAAGTGTGTAACAGTAAAGTCTTTCACTGAATAGTACTTTTATGTATACAGTCCTACGCTCTCTACCCCGTTACCAATCTCCCAGCGGAAATTTTCTTCTTGGCTTTGATAACCCAAAGAGCATACAAAGCATACATAATCCTTAAAACATTTTCAGCTATTTACACTTAAAAAGTGCATGTTACGTTGCCCACCCCCATCCCAAATCAGTACACCAAGTTTAACAAAGTCACATGAAAGAGAAGTATTGCGTTAACATTCCCAACAGCTTTGGTGGAGCCCCAGAACCCATGCATGTTGTTCTGGAACAGCCTTGCGGGCACTGAGAGCCGAGGCACGCCCTGTACAGAACTGTCACTTGTCGGCAACCTTATGAAATGTTTGGTGATGAGGGAATGATGAGGTAAGCATTTTCCATTGTAACATGAGAGTTTGTTACTCACAGATGTTTTAGTTCTGCTTCAGGAAAGTGAATGGGCATGTTTGTTTCAGGCATACTGCTAAGTTTTCCATTTAAAATAATAGGAAAGAGGCTGTGCATCGTGTTTTGCAGGAAAGCCAGATAGATTACTGCCTTTAAGCATGAGAAAAAGGCCCTATTATTTGATTTTGATCCTCTCCATTTGTAAAATTGAAACGCATGAGGCTCACAGCAGCTTAAACTTTTCCCCAGAGTCCCACAGCTTCTTGTGAGGAATGAATCCTAGCAGATTCCAACATGTCTGTGCTTACAGCGTGGTCCGCTGCCCCTTAGCATTCCTGGGCTGGGCACAGGTTCTCCTGCTGGGCTCTGAGAATGTTTCATTGTGGGAAAAAGAAACCCAATCAACTCATTTAAATTAAAAGATAAAAGACGGGTTGTTGGAAAGATAAAATGATAGCTACAGAACCCGAGGACTGGAAGTATAGCCAAGTGTTCCCGAAGGATCCAAAACAGGACTAGGTGGTCAGGCAGCTGCCATTGGGGCCCCTCATAGTCTCTCACCTCCCTGTGCCTCTGGCCAAGTGCTCCTTTCATCCCTTTCTTTGCTTTCCACTTTTCTCTGCTCCATTTGATCTCAGGTGAGGTATGGTCCCATCCACCTCTAGCTTTAAAAATCCCTGACAGAGAGCAATAATGGCCTTTGTGCACCAACTCCAAATTCTTGGGAGGCAGAAGCTAACTGATGTTACTTGAGTCAGATGGTCACCCTGATTTGATCAGGTATCACTGTAGAAGGGGTTCTGGATATATAGGCTGCAGGGGTTCACCCTGCCAGGAGGTAGGAATAAATACAAGGGACATAAAGATTTGGCTGAACAAACAGTCCCCCAAATGAACAAAAAACAATTACAAACATGTTTCACATTTCCCTCCTGGCTCTAAAGGGAAATGGGGGAATACAAAAAGGAAAGAGAAAAAAAAAAAAGACAGAAAGGGCCTTAATTATATGTATACTAGTGGCCCGGTGCATGAAATTCGTGCACAGGGTGTGTTCCTCAGCCCAGCCTGCACCCTCTCCAATCTGGCTCCCCTCGAAGGATGTCCTACTGCCTGTTTACAGGGATCGGGCCTAAACCAGCAGTCAGACATCCCTCTCGCAATCCAGGACTGCTGGCTCCTAACTGCTCATCTGCCTGCCTGCCTGCCTGATTGCCCCTAACCACTCTGCCTGCTGGCCTGTTCACCCCCAACTGCCCCCTGCAGCTGGCCTGCTTGCCTCCAACTGCCCCCCTGCTGGCCTGTTCACTCCAAACTGCCCCCCCTGCTGTCCTGATCACCTCCAACTGACCCCCACTGATGGCCTGCTTGCCCCCAACTGGCTCCCCTGCTGGTCTGCTTACCTCCAACAGCCCTGCCCCCCACCAGCCTGGTCACCCACAACTGCCCTCCCCTCTTGGCTTCTAACCACCTATACCTCAGCCCCACCACCATGGCTTTGTACAGAAGAATGTCTGGAAGGTCTCCAGGAAGTTGTCCCAGTCTAATTAGCATATTACCCTTTCATTAGTATAGATAGAGGCCTGGTGTAAGGGTGGAGGCTGGCTGGTTTGCCCTGAAGGGTGTTCTGGATCAGGGTGGGAGTTCACTTGGGTCATGGGGTGGCCTGGGTGAGGGGCCTGTGGTGGTTTGCAGGCTGGCCATGCCTCCATTGGGTGAGGGTCCCCGCTGGGGGAGCGTGGCCATCTGGTTGAGGGGCTGAGGGCTGTTTTCAGGCTGGCCACACCCCCTTCAGGGTGGGGGTCCCCACTGGGGTGCCTGGCCAGCCTGGGTGAGGGGCTGAGGGCTGTTTTCAGGTTAGCCAAGCCCCCCAGCGGGGACCCTCACCCCATGAGGGTGTGGCCAGCCTGGGTGAGGGGCTGATGGCTATTTGCAGGCTGGCCACACCCCCTTCAAGGTGGGGGTCCCTGTTGGGGTGCCTGGCCAGCCTGGGTGAGGGGGTGAGGGCTGTTTGCAGGCTGGCTACACCCCCTTCAGGATGGGGGGTCCCACTGGGGTGCCTGGCCAGCCTGGGTGAGGGGCTGATGGCTGTTTGCCAGCTGGCCACAGACCCGGGAAACCCAGGCTCCCAGACCCTCCTTGAGCGGAGGCCACAGTGGCTGGAAGCAGGTATCTGGAATTTATCTTCTATAATTGAAACTTTGTAGTCTTGAGCAGAGCCCATAGCCAGCCAGGGCAGGTGGGAAGCTTGGTTTCCTCCGTCGCCAGGGGAAACCTAAGCCTCCTGTTTGCTCCAGCTCTGTGGCCACCACCATCCTGGTTGAGTTTATTTGCATACTCGCTCCTAATTGGTTGGTGGGTGTTGCTTTCTGGGCATGGCTTGTGGGTGTGGCTTGTGATTGTAGCGGAGGTATGGTCAATTTGTATGTTTCTCTATTATTAGATAAGATATATGAACATATGTGGACACATACAGACACATGTATATTTATCTCTCCAGCAGTTCTCAACCTGTGGGTCACGACCCCTTTAGCGGTCAAACGACCCTTTCACAGGGGTTGCCTAAGACCACCCTGCATATCAGATATTTGCATTATGATTCATAACAGTAGCAACATTACAGTTATGAAGTAGCAATGAAAATAATTTTATGGTTGGGTCACAACATGAGGAACTACATTTAAAGGGCCAGAAGGTTCAGAACCACTGTGTCTAGACCTTCAGATTGTGTCCCCACCCCCACTCGCTGTCCTTTCCTTGTACCAGCCTTGCCGCCTTGGGTAGAGAGCTCCTTCAGGGCTGAGGTCAGCAGGGCTTATGTGTTTCTTGGAATGCAGGTGACTTGGATGAAGGAACACACAGTCATGATAAAGTAGGGTATGGATGAGGTCTGAAAGATAGCTCAAATGATGATAATATCTGTAATATTATATTAAAGTTGCTTTTATATTTGTTCATTTCCTCTTTCATTTATAAGCTTGAGGGCCAGAATGGTGTCTTATTTATCTATCCTCCTAGTCTTTAATAATAATATGTTCTTGCACACAGATGGCATCAACAGATATTGGTTAAATGAATTAATAAATTAAAATTTTAGAAAACCAAAAAAAATTGTTTTCAATTGATTTTATATAGCATTTTTTAGTGCAGAAAGTGGGCTTTAATAAATGTTTTGTCTTAAAAACTCAAATATTTGTGAACATGTAACAATGTTGGGGGATAACTTTAATTTTTACCTTTTTAAAGAGAATCATTATTTCTATAGTTAACTTTTCTTGAAGTTTGATTTACAACTAATTTTCAACACTACATGTTGAATGAGAGCAGCCTCTTTGCTTAATTTTCAATTGGAATATTTACTATATATTTTGTGTTACCATGCTGTAAGCACAGCATTCCATCAAACAGCATGAAACTATCTAAATAATTTTACTTCTACTAGGTGTACCAGTTAGTAATGGCGATTTTGTAATCAAAGAAAACACGATAATTTCAAGAGAAACATCAAAAGTGCTTTATTCAAAGTAATGTCCATTGCTAGCTACACATTTCCCCAACTTTCAGGTAATTTGTGGATACCGTCCCAATAGAACTTTTCTTGTTTTGAGGCAAGCCATTCAGAGACCCAATTTTCTACTTCTTCATATGTTTTGAAGTGCTGCTCAGAAAGTGCGCATGCCATCAATGGGAACAAGTGGTAATCTGAAGGACCAAGGTCTGGTGAATATAGCAGATGGGTTAATACTTTCCAGGCAAGATCTTTTAACGTGTCTTTAACTGGTTTTGAAGTGTGTGATGGTGCGTTATCATGAAGCAAAATTACTTTGCCATGTCTTCTGGCACATTCTGGTTGTTTCACAATCAAAGCGTGGTTCAAATTGATTATTTGTTGTTGGTAGTGATCAGTATTAATGGTTTCACCTGGTTTTAGAAGCGCATAGTACACCACACCTTCCTGATCCCACCAAACGCAGAGCACTTCTTTCTGAAGCAATTTGGCCTTGCAGTCAATACTGATGGTTGACCTGGATCAACCCATAATTTTGTGCATTTGGGATTCTCAAAATAAGTCCACTTTTCATCGCCAGTCACAATTCGATGCAAAAAAGACTTTCTTTCATGCCATTGAAGCAAAATTTTACTGATGACTTTTTGGTTTTCCATTTGTCTTTCATTCAGTTGATGTGGCACCCATTTTCCTTCCTTTAAAATCTTTCCCATTGCTTGTAAATGATCAGAAATTATTTGCTGAGGAACGTTTAATCTTTCTGCAAGTTGTTTTTGAGTTTGACACTCATCTTCATCCAACAATGCTTGTAATTGTTGGTATTCAAACTTTTTCGGTTGACCTGGATGCTCTTTGTCTTTCACATCGAAATCATCACTTTTAAAGCATTTAAGTCAGCGTTCACAAGTATCTTGAGATGGACCATGTTCACCATAAGCTTCCCAAAGTATACGATAACTTTTTCTTCAAAATAAAGTAATGAATTAAAACTTCCTTCAAATGCTCTTTTTTTGGCACAAAATTCAACATTTTTAAGCATAAAAATATCTATGATGTTAGCACCTTCAGCAAATTTGATATATGAAGTTTTGAAGCTTGCTGTCAATACAACAAAATAGCATACATATCAAATTGCATATATATCAACTTATGTGTAACTGCATCCATTGAAAAAATCCACATTATTAACTGTTACACCTAGTATATGAGTTCTGATTGTAGCCATTACGCAAAATAAGCTCCTTCTAATATTGGCTGGAGCAATTTTTTTAAATATTTTATTTGTATCCTGTAAACTTGCTAAACTAATTTAGTAGTACTAGTAGCCTTGTATAGCTTCCTTAGTATCGTCTATGTATGATCATAACATCTGTGAATAAAACAATTTTACTTACATGTCTGCCAGAAAAGGGCACTCTTTAAAGGGATGCAACCAATCCAGCACTCAACTACATAAACTTAGCAATGTTCAGAATACAGTTAAAAATTATTAGATATTTAAAGAAGCATGGAATGTGACACATAGCCAGTAGAAGAATCAGTCAATAGAAACAGATCCAGAAATAATAGAGATGATTGAATAAGCAAACAAGGTCATTAGCATTTATATGTAGCCTCAAGGATCTTAAGGAAAACCTATAAATAACAAGGAAAAACATGGAAGATATTTAAAAAGAATCAAATGGCACTTCTAGAGATGAAAAATACAATATCTTAAATTTGGGGGGGAAAAAATTGAATGGGATTAGCACAGGTATCCTGCTGGCCTCTGGCTCTTCAGGACCTTAGCAAGACCACTTTCTCTCCCTTAAATTTCCTCTGAACCCAAACAGGCTCAGGCATGACTCCCTCCTGAAGTACAGGAGGCAAGAATTGATGGAGGATGGAGGAAGGGGGCAGTCAGTGTTCTGTGATCATCTCTCAATCTGAAACATTTGGGGCTACTCCCCACTCTGTATTTTAGAGGGAAAAAGAGGGAAGTGGCTTAGGTGATTATTTCCGTAACTTGCTTTGATTTGGTCATTTTTTCTTGATACTGTTTATTTATAGCAGTTTTCAGTGTTACTAAGCAGCTATTTCATGGTCCTCAGTCTTTTCTTCCCTATAATGTAATTGATAGATTCAAAGACAGAAATCCTAGGAGGACTCCTGGTCTCTAGTTGGGGGTTGCTCACATCTTCTTTCCCCACAGATTTTTATGTAAACTATAACCATTGGCTTCTGATTTCTTAGAACTAGAGCATTAAGAAGTCACAATTGTTGAAAATGAGTTTGGAATATCCCACTGTTATAGGCATAAACAGAGGGGATGAAAATTGGACCATAAAATCTATTTCCCAATTTTCAAAAAAGTTCTTCCAGCATCTTCGTAAAGAGCTTGTGTGACTAATAGGCTATAAATAAGTATAACTTTGATGCATTATGCAGCATGTAGTTTGACTGGAACTGAGACAAATGAAGCAAATAGATGCTCTATTCAGAATCATCAGAATCTTTAATGATAAAGTTCAGCTAAAGCATATGCAATTTCCTCCCAAGTCTGAACACATGTGAAGGAAGTACTTTTAGAAACCCTTTTGTGCAGATGTTAGTTCATGTATTTATAGTTCTCACTTTTGTAAGATATGAGAAAAATTGCAAATTTATAAAAACACTTAAGAAAATTGGTAAACCTTACCCAAAACGTATTATTGGAAGGGAGTTCCCCATATCTGTCTCATTTCTTTTTTTCATATTGTTTTAATTTACTTTTAGTAAGTAATACATTCACATGATTCAAAAATCACATGCAGATGCATACATGTATTAACAAGTGTGTGCATGTATGTGTATGTGTGTGTATACAGTAAAATGTCTCTCTCCAACTTCTGTTCCCCGTCTGCTCAGATTTGTACCACCAATATCACCACTATTATTAATTGCTTGTTTATATTCATCAGTATGTCTTTCTTCAAATTCAAGCTGACATCAGTACATATTCTTATTTTCCAACCTTTTAACCCAAAAGGTACCAAATACTGCTGTGTACCAGTGGCCTGCCAAGGGGAAGACAGTGGAAGCAAACCGCATGGGTTCAACAGAAACGCCAGCAATTGTCTAGAATTTAGACCAATATAAGAGTTTTGGAGGAAGGACTGTTGACCTACATTGTTTAGAATTATTGACAGATTGTTATTAAAAATATGGTGGAGCAAATTTTGTCCATTTTAAATTGTTTTTAATTTTCTACAATGAACCTCTGATTGCCTGTATCAGTGGCATAATACTTTTACAACTGTGTTCCTGGAATGCCACTTTCCTCAATATTCTACAGATCTTTCCATAACAGTAGAGAAAGAACTTCTCTGTTTTCAAAGCTGCATAATATTCCATCATGTGGAGGGATAACAATTTATTTACCTAGTCCATCATTAACAGTGATGGCCTTTAGGGTTGCTTCCGATCTTTTGCTTTTACAAACAATAATGCTGCAAACAACTCATCCTTATGTAATTTTGCATGTGGAATGCTGGGACAAAGGGCATATGGATTTGTAATTTTCATAGAAATTGGCAAATTTCTTCTCTATAGGAGAGAGTAATTTGATACTTTCACCAGCAAAATGTGAATGCCTGTTTCTCCACAGCCCTGCCAAGAGAGTGTGTTACTAAAATTGCTTCTATTAGCTAACCTGATAGGTGAAAAAATATGTTTCTCAGTGTATTTTTAATTTAGTTCTTGTTGTGAGTGAGGTTGGAAATAATTTCATTTATTAAAAATGACATTTTATTTATATATTCCTTTCTGTGAACTCTCTGTGCACATGCTTTGCTCTTTTTTCTGTTGTTTATTCTTTTCTTATCCATTTCTAGTTCTTTACATATTAGAGAGATTACCTTTTGTGATATGTGTCGCAACTATTTATCCAGTTTATCATTTGTAATTTAACCTTGCTTTGGGTATTTTTGATCATGTAAGAGTTTGTGTGTGTGTGTGTGTGTGTGTGTGTGTGTGTGTGTGTGTTCTCAGTGTGTGTGCAAAGCTGATTTTTTAAAATCAATATTTTCATTGTGGACTTCTGGAGTTTGAATCCTGCCTTTCTTCCGTGAACTCATGGTACCTCGGAGTAACCGAGTAGTTGATGAGGGGAACATTTTTCTTTATGGAAGTATTCCACCTAATAAATAGAAAAGGAATAGTAGGATCAGAATGTCACCTTTGCAAGCCCTGGTGGCCTAGTGAATCTGCATACTGATAATCAATGGCTGCTAACATCACAAAAAGGGTGATGAGCAGGCATTGTTTGCCTCAGGATAGAAATAGATAAAATCATTGATGAAGTGGTATTGGCAAAATAGTGAATCTGAATCTGATCAAGCCTATAGATATAATGATCAATTTCAAGAAAGACAGATGAGAGTAAAATATAAACAAAAATATTCCTTCCTTTCTATGCAAAATGTGTACTTGGTTTAGCTTTGCTTCCTTGAAAACTACCAGTTTTTTGCCCACAGTAAGTCTGAGGAGCCAGATGTTAAGCTAACTCCATCCTGGAAAGATCAGATTAACCAATCATTTGGTTTTCAGAACATTTCATTTTTTCCTGGTTAATAACAAGCCAAGTCCTATTACTCTGTAGGGAAAAGCAGTATCCATTTCCAGGGACTCACGGGAAAACATTTTCTAATGAAATGGCATGAGCCTTATAAGCTCAAGTATTTTTCTAAAACCCTTTCCCTCTGTGCCCATTAAGTCTGCAGAGTAAATCCTTATTAAACTGATAGCTATTATTCAAAACAGCTTACATTTCAGAGCAATTACCATTCCCCAGCCAACTAAATGCCCAATTAGTCTTTAATAAAAACAGCACCTAGTACAATGCCCAGCAAAGAAAGGTATTTACCAAATCCTTTATTGCCCAATTCATTTAACTTGGGCAACCTACATAATATTTATACATTTTTCTTCCTAAAATACAACCTATGGATTGACTATAAAGGAAGGATTTTGCCTAACTCCCTTGTTACAGAGATTGCTAATCCACATGTGGGAAGGCAAATGCATTATTCCTTTTGTTCTCACATTATTCCTGTCAAGAACAGGAGAACTGGTCATCATTATTCTTTTAACATAGACTCAAGTTAGGGCAACAATCATGCAAATGTCCTTTCCCAGTGTCAACTCCTAATGGCCTTCTCTCCAAGGTGTGTGAGAGCGCAGACAGGCAGGGACAAGTGTCCTCACCGAGCATCAGCACAGGGAACAGCTGGGTCTGAAACTCCACTGCGGACACGTACACACAACACTAAAGCGATCGTATTGGGGATTCTTAAAATATAATTATAAACAAGAGGGTTATTTTAATATGTTTTTATTGATTTTTAGAGAGAGGAAGGGAGAGGGTAGAGTGACAAAAATATTGATGAGAGAGAAACATCAATCATCTGCCTCCTGCACCCCCTTTCTGGGGACTGAGCCCGCAATGGAGTCATGTCCCCTGACCGGTAATCGAACAGAGATCTCCAAGTTCCTGGGTCAATGCTCAACCACTGAGCTATACCAGCCAGGTCCAAGAGGGTTATTTTAAAAACAAAATATCAAAATAGGTACTGTTAAATGGATTTATTCGATTCCTTAAATCAGCATTTCAACAATTTTGAGCTTATTTGTGACACTAAGTGCAGGGAGCCGATCCATTCTTGCTGCTTGACACAGTCGCTGCAGGGAAGAAACATCTGCACAGCATGTTTCAAGGGACCTGGCATATATGGCATACTGTTCTTAATATGTTTGCTCCCCTTCTTGGCGCTATGTGTTTTAACCAAGGTCACCTCTCCGAGAAAGGTTGTTTCCCCAGGTAGGAATTTTTCCCTGAATTTAGGGAGGGAATAAAACCCCTTAACTAAGTGCCAGGCGGGTAGTTAATCACTTTAACTAAGAACAATCACTCTTAAGCTACATAATCTTTACTCCCTGGAAAAAGAAATGCCCTAACCTTTGGAATAGAAATTGACAGGATTAAAATCAACTGGTATAAATACAGATGTTACAAGACAACAGGACACAGAACCTAGCAAGAGAACCTGACTGAAGAACTTAGAGACAGAGAACCTAGAGACAAGACCTGGCTGAAGAACCTAGACACAGAACCTAGACACAGAACCTAGAGACAGAACCTAGCGAGAGAACATGGCAGGAGAACCTGGATAGAACCTGGCTACAGAACCTGGCTACAGAACCTGGTGACCGAACTTGGCTGGAGAACCTGGAGAACCTAGCGAGAGAACTTGGCTAGAGATCCTGACCAGAACTTCGCTGGAGATCCTAGACAGAACTTGACTGGAGATCCTGGAGGGAGAACCTCGCTATGCTGATGAACTGAACCCTGCCTCCATGTCATTCCTTCTTCGCCGACTCCATCCACACCTTTGGGGACCCCTGGACCTGTTGGGGTTGGTCCCCAACATATGGCGCCCGAACAGGGACTTGAAAACCCCAGCAACTAAGTTCTCCCTTCATAGAGTTGGCAGTAGCTCTTTATCAGGAGTATCCTGGTAAACTGCCCATGTCCCACTCCTCTATAATTATGTATTAACTAGAGGCCTGGTGCAAGAAAATCCTTCACGGGGGGTGGGGAGGGGTGTCCCTCAGCCTGACCTGCACCCTCTCCAATCCGGGAGCCCTCAGGGGATATCCTACTGACGGCTTAGGCCCACTCCCCGTGGTTCTCTGCTGTCTGTGGGGCCCGCTTGGCCACTCCCGGGTCTCCACGGTGACGGCCAAGCAGGCCCTGCTCTCAGTGGCTGGCCCCGGGACTGGAGGACTCCAGTGGGGCTGAGAGGACTGGGTGCCGCCATCTTGTGGCTATGGGTGCCATCATCTTTGTGTCAGAGTGATGGTTAATTTTCATATTACTCTTTTATTAGATAGGATAGCTTTCCTTTTTAAGTTCATGTTGCAGGGAACTCAGAATATTCCCTCCTCGGGGTATTCTATGCACAACTCCTCAGGCAAGAGAGATTTTCTATGTGTGTTACAAATTGTAAGAAGGACATTCCCACCCCCTGTACATTGTAATAACCATGCTGCCTTCCTCTAACTTTCACTGTCTGCCTTGAGCTTGTGATTGGAAGGCACACACTTTAGCTTTCTGGGTTGTGCTGCTCACCCCCATGACTGCCTTTGTGTGTATGTGCAGCACAACAGGCTCTGTAATCCTATTGTTCATTTTGAGCTGACTCTCTGCAGAGGGGCAAAGGCTATTTATTTTATGAGACTACAGAGTGCTGTTTCAGAACAGCATGGAATTTTGAATTGAAAGACCTGAGTTCAAATTTCAGTTTTGCTGTTCATACTAGTAGATATAGGATATTGAAGGATTCGATTAATGTTTGTGGTTCTCACTTCAGAAATCTCCTAAATAGAAATATTACCAACTTTGTAGAATTTTGTGATGATTAAGTGAGATACTCTGCAATGTTCCTAATGCATACATGGTCCATGCTTGATACTGTATTTCATTGATTATGATACCGTTGATTATAAAACACACCATTATTGGTTGATAGAATTTTCTGGAAGCAGGGTTTAACATCAGAATATGTAGCAGAAGATTCTGTGCATCCAAAAAAGCTGGTGATATGGAAAAGTGGACAAGAACAACAGGGGGGTAGTGGGTTCCAAGGAAAAACCTAGTTTTGCTTGGCCCAACCTAAACCTTCAGATAGAAGACAGCCTGAAATTTACAATTCTTTTGAAATATGTTTTGGTTTCCTGTGATTCCTGGATATATTAGATAAGGCTGTTTTGACTATAAGTTAAATAAAAAGACCCAATAGCTTTTGAGGATAATTTACGAAGTCCAAGGTGAAATCAGATGGCTTAAGACTGCTGCCCTGGTCTAGGATACCTGTGTGGGTGGCTCCTACCATTTCTGCTCAAGACATTGGGACAAAAGCTCTGTGCTTTCTCCCTCTTGGGTTTATTTGCTTCTTATTCCTGTGCAGGAGAGGTAGGATTAAAGAGCTGAGATTTGTGTGCAAATCTATGAGAAAAGGAACATGGTAACCCTTTGTCCTTCTTTGTTTCAGGCCCTGGGTCTGTCTCTAATCTAGACAAAGGAATTCGCTGGCCACAATGGGACAGCATGGTTTTGGAGGTGGTCCACTGAGTGTAGGATTTAAGGACCCTGGAGCCTGTTTCCTAACCTTCTTCAATGCCTTTCCATTTGCAACATCTTGTGTATTTGTATAAAGGAAAGGACAGACAGAATGGAGTGAATAAAAAAGAGTCAAATTAGTAATTTCAGTGGCTGAAAGGAACAGAAACAAAATCTTTTAATTCAGAGGCATTTAGACAACCTAGAGATAAATGTGTACTGTCCCTTAGTTGAATACTCTGCCTGTGCTTTCTTCCCTAACTCCTCTACCATCACTCTAGCAATACTTCTCTTAATTCTAATTCCTTTAAGCACCCAAGGAAGTTTCAGATTGTCTAAGAGAGATGCTAGGCATAACTTCTTTTCCAACATTGGAAGAACAAATCACCCCAAGAGCTTGCTGAGAGGATCTCTGGGCTGAACATACCCCAGATTATTTATATCCATCAAAAATGCGTCAAACTCTTTTCACATCCATCAAACCTTTTACCATAAAGCAGCCTGTGGCTTCCCTCACCAATGGGACCTCAGTCAAGGAAAGGAAAGAGGGATGACCCTTAGGGCCAGTGGCTGTTCAGTCTTGCCCCAAGATAGCAGTTCTCAAAGAGATAGCATTTTCATACCTCATGAGGAGAGATCTCTATGGTTGTTGGGGCTGCATTGAGAAGGGATGAAAACAGGTAGGCACAGTAAAGAAAACAGACCAGATTGCATGGGTTTGGGCCTGGGCAATGGGTTTCCCATCTTAAAGGTCAGCATGACACCAGAATAAGGTCTTTGCCTTTATAAGGTCAAGTTCAATGAACTATATCCTGAAGCCAGGGGAATCCAATGTGCATGCGATTCTTTGGGCAGAAATAAAATCATTTCTCTACCTTTGGCTCTGAGCTTCAAAAACTCCCAGCTTGCTCACCAAACTGCTACATTTTGTGTTTGCTGACGCAGAAGAATAGCAGTTCCCTATAGCATACCACCAGATGGTAATTGGATTCTAATAATAGAACAAAATACAGAGAATTCCCACTACTTGGCTGGGTTTTAACTGATGTGACAGCAGAGAGCCAGCCCCTTCACGATGGGCCTGTGTGGGGAATGAGCTGTGAAGATTTTGGCTGGTTAAGCTCTCTTAGAAACGCCAGGTTGGGGAGGAATCACATGTTATTGGCTGGAGTGTCCTGGGGGCTTCAGCCTCTGCTTTTTTGGGTTGACTCTAGGTGATTGTCTGCTCCTCCTATTCTCAGAAATTCTCAAGGGAGTTTAGGCTCCTGCAATTGAAGCCAGCTTCCTCCCTTCTCTGCTGTGCTCTGTGGGAGGCAGTCTTCAGGAAGCCATGCTTCAACCTAAAGGAGCCATTTTCTCTCTCTGCCACCACCCTCCAACCACATTCTAAACACATGGTGACTCTCAGGAAGGCAAGACCTCTGCCTGAAAATGTAAAATAGCCCTGAATGGATTTGGTTTTCCTCAGGGTCTTGACCCCAGTTTTTGGAAAAATGGGAATTGTGTAACAACGTAGGTGTGGGACTACTCAACTTGGAGCACATCTCAATGTATCTATTGCTCCCTAGAGGGCGTTTTCTCAGGGAAGCTTCTCAGTACAGGGCACTCATGAGAAA
This sequence comes from Myotis lucifugus, assembly GCF_000147115.1. Classification (NCBI taxonomy): domain Eukaryota; kingdom Metazoa; phylum Chordata; class Mammalia; order Chiroptera; family Vespertilionidae; genus Myotis; species Myotis lucifugus. The sequence continues at coordinate 273,386 of NW_005871720.1, read as the reverse complement.
CTTGGACTACATGAAAAAAATAGGGCCAGTTGATCAATGTAACCTCTGTTTTCCAGAGATCATTTCTGAAAACACGCCTATGATGGCAGTGTACTATTGGGGCCCACCTACTAAAGAATCAGGACTATAAAGACACTTAAGATAATCACTGATTTCTTAACGAATCTAATAATATTAAGCACCAATATTTGCTCATGATCTGTAAGAGAAAAAAAACAAACAAACAACAATAACAAAACAACAACAACAACAACAACCACTTCAAACACCAAAAAAACAAACAACAGAAGCAACAAACAAAATCAGGGTGTGAGTTCCCTGACCTAAAGGTAACTACAACCTGAATCATAGACTGAGCCTCAGAAATCACCTAGAGCAGCCTCCTCTTTGTGTAGATGAGGAAAATAAGGATCAAGTAAGTAAAGTGACTGGTTTAAAGTCATGAAACTAAGTGGTACAAAAGTCAGGTTTGGCATCCAAAATAAAACCCATATATTCATGATTATATTCACAATGCCGGGATAAACTGGAGAAGGAAGGGGGAGTGAGAGTAAGGGGAAGGTCAGAACTCAAATGCCTTTGTCTCTGATCTCTGTGATTAGCCTTGTGAGGGACCATGGATGACCCAGTAGATGGTTTGGGGAACCAGAATGCAGACACTCAGAGAGGAGAGCAAATCCTACGTGTGTGGCCTTTACAACCTCTTTGCTATGCACCTTCCAGGGAGGTCACTTTGGGCTGAGCAAGGAGAGAAGGCTTCCTAGATAGAAACATTTGAACTAAGCTTTGAAGAATGGATATAATTCAGGTGAGGAGCAACAATAGGAACAGCAGGCCTAGCCTGGGCCAAGGGGTACAATCTTAGATATATGTAGGATTGTAGTTAGTATGAAGCTTGACACTCCTTTAAATGTGGCTAGAGAGAGAGAGAGCTAAATGCCTGCATTATTCCAGAAAGTGTTAAAAATGCTCAAAACACCAGGCATTAAACATCAGTACCGAGAATAAGAAAGTCAGCTATCTGAGGCAGTGCTAGGAAGGACTCAAACTATTATAAAGTTAAGTTTTGCCTTGAATCTGGGTGTTTATATGTATGCAAGTGTATATCGAGATTCGTTTATGCAGGAGATGAAAATGTTTTAAAGATTAGTATAATAATAGAATTTCTGTGTTGATTTTGGAGACTGAATATGAGCTGGAAGGAAATATCTGTGAAGAGCAGAGGTTGGCTCTTGTGGAGTTAGATGTTCTTTGGGGCTTGGGTTAGTAAATACATTGCTTCGGAAGTTACATATACAGATGTTTCCTGCCTACTATGACCTAATATGAGAGGCTGGCTGCCTCCCCTGAACCATCCTCAAAGATGTCACGTAAACAAGTTTGATATATATTATAACATTGAAACAAAAAGTGAAAAGATCCTGGGAAGGCAGAATGTGATTGGGTGCCTGTGTGTGTGTGTGTGTGTGTGTGTGTGTGTGTGTGTGTGTGTGTGTAGGAGGGGTGGGGGAATGAGTGTGAAGAGGGGTAGAGGATCTGGTGCCAACATTGGAAACAGATTACAGAAAAATTTTCTAGTTGCATCCTGCTCATTTTTACATTGCTAAGGGCAGAAAATTGCTTGCCAGGCAGAAAAACAGCCTTGCTGGCCCAGCACCAGCTAGAAGCTTCAGGGTAACATTAGGGAAGAACCCTTAGTGGAGAGCAGATAATAAATTGGGGCAGCAGAAGGCCTGGTTCCGGAGGCTCCCTCTTTTTCAGGCCTCCTTGTCCCATAGTATGAAAGTTAAGAGCAATGATCCAGATTTGAATCCTGCCTCCATCATCTACTGCTCTATGACTTTGGGAAAGTTACTAACTTCTGCTCTTGGGCATGTCTATCTTTGTTTTCTCATCTCTAAAATGGACATAATAATACTATATAACTCTTAGAATGGTTTAAAAGATGGAATGCATGTAAAAGTACTTAAAACTGGACTGATGCATACTAAGTACTCAAGAAATGCTAGCTGTTATTTTGAAAACTGGAGGAAGTTGCTTCCAGGGCCAGTGTTGGTTTGGGGGGAGTTTGGTAGTAAACAAGGAATAGGGAGACCCGGAGGTATGGTTTTCACACACTGTCTCTTCCCTAGACTCATCAGAAGAGGCACAAGATTTTCCCCTTCCTTCTAGATACCCACTATCAGCCACGGCAACTGATACTCCCAGAGTAATATGAGTCATAGAGAAATGGTGACAACACATCTACACTCTCAATAGGATGAGGGGATTTTGGAAACATGAAGAAGGTACAGTGAAAGACAACCTGACTGGAGTGCTAGGAATGAAAAATGTAATTGTTAAAATAAGGAACTCAATGGTTCATTTGGATAATAGAATGGATACAGCCATAAAATGAACAAATAATATGAAAGTTTACATCAAGAACCCCCCCAGAAGATTCTAAGACACATTAAAGCAGTTAAAACTATAAAAGTAAAAGTTAGAGGTGGAGGATAAAAATAGAAGTTAACATCTATTAGCTAGGAATCTCAGAATAAAAGAGTAAAAATAGATGTAGTAGAGAAAGTACTTGAAAATAGCAATCAAAATTTTTTTTTCTATAATTAAAGGAGGATGTGGTAGATTTGACAGTAATGCCCCAGGTTTTTCCATTTCCCAATAGCCATGATCTTTGGTAGTCCCCTTTACACTGACTTGTTTTAGTCAATGAGACCAGAGACAATTGATGCAAGCAGAGACTTTAAAAGTGCTGCACATTGGGACTGGCCACCTTTGTTGCGTTTAGAAACCCGAGCTGCGATATGAACAAGCCCACGCTAGCCGGATGGATGATGGGAAACATGTGGCCCCGTTGACCCATTTTTCCAGCTGACAGCCAGCTGAAACCCAGAAGCAGAATGATTTAGCTGATTAGCAGCTGACTGCAGAGGAAACACCAGCAGGGCCTAGCCCAAATTGCCAACCTATAAAATACAAGTTAACAAAAGTTTATGCTTTAAGCAACTATATTTTGGTGTGTTTATTGCACTGCAATAGAAACCTGATATAGAGTATATTAGTAACTCAGACTAAAAATACTCTTAGTGGATTAAACAGGAGAGGTTTAAACACACACGCACACACACACACACTCACTCACTCCTAAAATCCTATATAATAAAAGCCTAATATGCTAAGTGTCTGGTTGTCCAGTCACCCATTCAACCAATCAAAGCATAATATGCTAATGATATGCTAAGGCCCCTCAACTGCTCGCTATGATATGCACTGACCACCAGGTGGCAGATGCTCCAGCTGGTAGGTTAGCTTGCTGCTGGGGTCCGGCTGCTTGGGACTGAGCAAGATGGGCCGGACACTCCCTGGAGCCCTCCTGTAGTCCCTTCCAGGCCCCAGTAGTGCACCGGTGGGGTCCCTCTGCCTGGCCTGTGCCCTCTCACAATCCTGGACCCCTCAGGGGATGTCGGAGAGCTGGTTTCAGTCCAATCCCTCAGGCCAGGCCGAGGGACCCCACTGGTGCACAAATTCATGCACTGGGCCTCTAGTAATAACATAAAAGGCAAAGGAAAAATTGTAAAATCTTTTGGAGAGAAAAATTAGATCATCTTCAAAGGAAAATAAATCAGATTAATATCAGGATTTTCAAAAATTTTTGATTTAACAAAATTGATAACATTTTTAAAGTATTACAACAAGAGACCTGCAATCTAAAATTTTATATCTAACCAATTGTTTAAATATGAAGGTAAAATAAAGGTATTTCAGACATAGTAGGCTGCAGGAGATTTACCATAAAAAAACTGCTTGTGAAAATTATTATTTCAGTAAGAAGGTAAAAGAAAAGCAAAGACTGGGGATGTAATAGTGAGAAAATAAAACTAAATTTAAGTTCTGTATTAATAAGCACAGAAGAGCAGAAGAAATAATGGAGGGAGAAAGGGAAGAAGGAAGGGATGGACATATTCTTCATAATTCAGCAGTAAAATTTTGATTAAACTTGGAGACTCAAGCTCAAAGTTTGGGTTGACAGTAATGCAATCCAGGGCAGGAAGTGAGCTTGAAACAGATTCTAAGGAACATTGTTGTGCTATGCCTCAAACATGCTGAAAACAGCTGCACCATTTAAAAGGCAATTAAATATGTAATAAATGGAAATGCTACAAAATTGTTCTGTAAAATAGTCTAGATGGGAATTGCCGGAGTGTACTAGCTGAGTGAGAAATGTGTACTAAGATGAAGGTTACCGGTTTTTTAGCCTATGTACCCTCTGCAACACCAGCAAGTCATCTTCAATAAATGACAACTCAAAAACAGCTCTTTTCAGAGCATATAGACCAGTGTGATGTCTGCAGGCCCATGCATGAGAGAGACAAGAATGCAAAGTATACAAATGGAGGTGTGGTGGGGCGTGGAAGGCAACAGTGAGAGGAAGACTGCTTAGCATTCTGTCTTGGCCTGGAGCCAGAGAATCTGAGTATTAAATGATATGAGGAGTGGGACAGAAGCAGTAGAACATGAAAATGATGTTTTGAACCAGTAAAATCAGCTACTCAGCCAATAAGGAACTTTATAGACTGTAGAAATGCCTTCCCATCTTTTCTGTCTTATTTCATCACTTTCATTGTCCAGGAAAAGTATGCTCAGATTAAATCCTAATATTTCAAATAACTATCGCCCAGTCCTATATGACATGCCTCTTGGATACCAGATAACAGAGCTAACCAGTAAGAGTTTAATCAGAGAAACAGAACTACTATTCATCATGCGATAGAGGGTTTATTATAGGAAGCAGACCTAACTTAATTGTGGTAGGATATGGAGAGAGGTGAAGGAAGTTGGAAAATCAGAGGAGTCACTATCCAGTCTGTATGAGACATCAAGTGAGTCTGGCCTCCAAAATGGGCCTTAGCAAAGGAGAATGTCACAGGAAGTCTCTGGGCAGCTGTGCCTCTGTGGGTGTGCCAGCAAATATCAGACAAATATCACATGACCTCACTTATTTGTGGAATCTAATGGACAAAATCAATTGACCAACAAAATAAGACTTGAAGCATGAAGGCATGGAACAGACTGTCAAACCTCAATGTGGGATTTGGGGGAGGAGAAGAGATAAACCAAAGAACTTACATTCTTACAAGAGGCCTGATGCATGAAATTTGTGCAACAGTAGGCCTTCCTTCTCCCAGCTGCCGGTACCGGCTTCCCTCTGGTACCCAGGACCTGGGCTTCCCTCGCAGCCCCGGCTTCGTCCAGAAGGTTGTTGGAAGGATGCCTGGTCTAATTAGCATATTATGATTTTATTATTATAGATATGTATAGCTTATGGACATGGGCAATAGGGTAGTGAAGACCTGGGCAGGGGTGGGTAAGAGCTGGGAGGAGGAAAATGGGAGATATCTGTACCTATTAACAATAAAATATATTAAAAATAATAATAACCTTAATTGTAAATGGATTAAATGCTCTAATCAAAAGGCATAGGGTAGTTGAATGGATAAGAAAACATGATCCATATATATGCTGTCTACTAGAGACACACCTCAGAACAAAAAATTCCCAAAGGATGGAAGTGAAAGGATGGGAAAAAATTTCCATGCAAATGGAAACAAAAAAAAAGCTAAGATAGACTTAAAGGTAGACTTAAAAATGAAGGCCATAACCAGAGACAATAAAGGTCACTGCATAATAATTGATACAACAAGACTATCTAACTGTGGTAAATACATATGCACCCAATATAGGAGCACTTAAATATATTAAAAAATTAAGGGAGATATCGACAGCAATATAGTCATAGTAGGGGACTTTCACACCCCACCAATTTCACTGGATAGATCTAAAAAAAATTCAACGAGGAAACAGTGACTCTAAATGACACACTAGATCAAATGAAATTCATTGACATTTATAGAACATTTCACCCCAAAGCTACAGAATATACATTCTTTTCAAGTGCATATGGGACATTCTCAAAAATAGATTACATATTAGGATGCAAAACAAGTTTCAACAAGTTCAAAAAGATTGAAATCATATCAAAAATCAATTACAGTAAGAACATTCAAACACATGGAGGCTAAATAGCATGTTATTAAACAATGAATAGGTTACCAATAAGATAAATAAATAAACAAACAAATAAATAAATAAATAAATAAATAAATAAATAAATAACTTTCTGGAAACAAATGAAAACGAACACATAACAATCCAAAAATCAATGGGGCACAGAGACAGCAGTCCTGAGAGGCAAGTTCATAGCACTGTAGGCCTACTGCAAAAAAAGAAAAAAGAAAAAACACTAAGAAAAACTTAAAGAATTAGAGAGAGAACAACAAGAAAAGCCCAGAGTAAGTAGAAGAAAGGAAGTAATAAAAATCAGAGCAGAAATAAATGACATAGAGAGTAAGAAAACAATACAAAAAAATTAAAACCAAGAGATGGTTTTTTGAAAAGATAAAGAAGATTGATGAACCTTTAGCCAGACTCATCAAGAAACAAAGAGAGTACCCAAATAAATAAAATTAGAAGCAAATGAGGTAAAATAACAACTGACACCACAGAAATACAAAGGATTGTAAGAAAATACTATGAACAACTATATGCCAACAAGCTGGACAACCTGGATGAAATGGACAAATTCCTAGAAAAATACAATCTTCCAAACTGAATCAAGAAGAATCAGAAAACCTCATAGGCCAATAACAACTGATGAAATTGAAGCAGTAATTAAAAAACAAACAAACAAAAACCTCTCAGGAAACAAAAGCCCTGGGCCCAATGACTTCACAGGGGAGTTTTACCAAACATTCAAAGAAGAACTAACACCTTTCCACCTCAAACTATTCCAAAAAATCCAAGAGGAAGGAATACTTCCAAGTTCTTTTTATAAGGCTAGTATTACCCTAATCCCAAAACCAGATAAAAACACCACAAAGAAAGTGAATTACAGGCCAATAACCCTGATGAATATAGATACTCAATTCTCAGCAAAATACCATTTAGCGCATCAGACCCAGCAATATATTAAAAAAGATTATACACCATGACCAAGTGGGATTTATTCCTGGGATGCAAGGCTGGTACATATTTGCAAATCAATAAATGTGATACATCACATAAACAAATTGAATGACAAATCACATGATTATATCAATAGACACAGAAAAAGAACTGGACAGAATCTAACACCATTTTTGATAAAAACTCTCAGCATAATGGGAATATAGAGGTCATACCTCAACATACTAAAGGACACATATGACAAAGCTACAGCCAAAATCATACCCAATGGCAAAAATTAAAACCATTTCCCCTAAGAAGAGGAACAAGACAGGGATGCCTGCTTTCACTGCTTTTATTCAACATAGTACCAGAAGTCCTAGCCACTGTGATCAGACAAGTAGAAAACATAAAAGGCATCCAAATTGGAAAGAAGGAAGTAAAAATGTCATTATTTGCAGATAACATGATATTGTACATAGAAAATCCTAAAGACTCCACTAAATATTACTAGATTTAATAAATGAATTCAACAATGTAACAGAATACAAAATTAGCACCCAGAAATCGCTGGCATTTTTAAAAAATATACTTTATTGATTTTTTACAGAGAGGAGGGGAGAGGGATAAAGAGTAAGAAACATTGATGAGAGAGAAACATCCATCAGCTGCCTCCTGCACACCCCCTACTGGGGATATGCCCGCAACCAAGGTACATGTCCTTGACCGGAATCAAACCTGGGACCCTTTAGTCCTCAGGCCAATGCTCTATCCACTGAGCCAAACCGGTTAGGGCTTGCTGGCATTTTTATACATCAGTAATGAACTCTCAGAAAGAGAAACTAAACAATCCCATTTATCTTTACAACAAAAAAATTAAGATACTTAGGAATAACTTAACCAAGAAGGTAAAAGACTTGTACTCAGGAAACTATAAAACATTGAAAAAAGTGGTAGAGCAAGATATAAACAAGTGGAAGAATATACTGTTTTCATGGATTGCTAGGCTTATCATCATTAAAATGTCCATACTACTCAATGCAATCTATAGATTCAATGAAATTCCTATTAAAATACCAACCGCATATTTCACAGGTCTAGAACAAATAATCCAACATTTTATATGGAATGAAAAAAGGCCCCGAATAGCTGCAGCAATCTTGAGAAAGAAGCACAAAGTTGGAGGGATCACAATACCAGATATCAAGTTATACTACAAAGCCACTGTAACCAAAACAGCCTGGTACTGGCACAAGAACAGGTATATAGATCAATGGAACAGAGCAGAGAACCCAGAAATTGACCCAAGTCATTATGTTCAATTCATATTTGACAAAGTAGACAAGAGCATACAATGGAGTAAAGATAGTCTCTTCAATAAATGGTGTTGGGAAAATTGGACAGGTGTATGCAAAAAAAAAATGAAACTAGACAATCAACTTATACAATACACATAAATAAACTCAAAATAGATAAAAGACTTAAATGTAAGTCTTGAAAAACCATTAAAATCCTAGAAGAAACCATAAGCAGCAAAATCTCAGATATCTTATGTAGATTTTTCATAGCCACATTGCCTAGGGCAGTGATGGCGAACCTATGACACGTGTGTCAGAGGTGACACACGAACTCATTTTTTTGTTTGATTTTGCTTTGTTAAATGGCATTTAAATATATAAAATAAATATCAAAAATATAAATCTTTGTTTTACTATGGTTGCAAATATAAAAAAATTTCTATATGTGACATGGCACCAGAGTTAAGTTAGGGTTTTTCAAAATGCTGACACGCCGAGCTCAAATTCGCCATCACTGGCCTAGGGCAAGGGAATCAAAGGACAAAATAAACAATGGGACTACATCAAAATAAAAAAGCTTCTGCACTGGAAAAGAAACCATCAATAAAATGAAAATGGAGCTCACTGTATGGGAGTACATATTTGCCAATGATACATCTGATAAGGTGTTCATTTCCAAAATATATAAGGAACTTATACAATTTAACCAAATGAAGACAAACAATCCCATTAAAAATGGGCACAAAGGACCTAAATAGACACTTCTACAAAGACAACATACAGATGGCAGAGAGACATATGAAAAAATGCTCAAAGTCACTAATCATCAGAGAGATACAAATTAAAAAGACAATGAGGCATCACCTCACACCTGCCAGAATGGCTACCATCAACAAATAAGCAAATGACAAGTATTGGCAAGGGTGTGGAGAAAAGGGAACCCTAGTGCACTGCTGGTGGGAATGCAGACTGGTGCAGCCACTATGGAAAATAATATGGAGTTTCCTCAAAAAATTAAAAATGGAACTTCCATTTGACCCAATGATTCCACTTCTAGGAATATATCCTAAGAAACCCGAAACACCAATCAGAAAGAATATACGCACCCCTATGTTCAGAGCAGCGCTATTTACAATAGCTAAGATCTGGAAACAACCCAAGTGCCCATCAGTAGATGAGTGGATAAAAAAGCTGTGGTACATTTACACTATGGAATACTTTGCAGCAGTAAAAAGGAAGGAACTCCTACCCTTTGAGATAGCATGAAGGGACCTGGAGAGTATTATGCTAAGTGAAATAAGCCAGTCAGAGAAATACAAGTGTCACATGATCTCACTCACATGTGGAATCTAATGAACAAAATAAACTGATGAACAAAATAGATCCAGAGACATAGAAGCATGGGATTGACTGAAAAATCTCAGAGGGAAGGTGGGGGTGGGGGCGTGGCAGGAGAGATTAACCAAAGAATTTATGTGCATAACCTATGGATACAAACAATAGTGTGGTGAAGGCCTAGGGGAGGGGGCAGGTGTGTAGTGGAGAGGATCAATGAGGGGAAAAGGGGGACATATGTAATACTTTCAACATAAAGGTAAACTGTAAAAAATATTTAAAGATATACCAAGCCTCTTAGTTCCTGAAATGGGGGTACTCCTTTCCATTTCATCTCATAGCTCTGCTGACAGTGCCCTTTTGGAATTTCTCCATCTTCTTCTCAAATCAACCATGCATTTTTAAAAATACTTGCTATATTTTATGCGGTATTTCTAAGTGTTTTTTTATGAGTTGTTCAGTGATTTTAGAATTCCAGATTTCTAGAGAATGAAGTTGCCTAAGAACACTATGTTGTTACACACTGCAGCTCTGGGCACTGGAATTCTAGGTCCTACCCAGAATCTGAGATAAACAGGTCTGAGCAAGGGAGGATTCCTCATGGCTTACCCTCTTGGAGTGACATCCCATTATCTTACACACATTCGATCATCAGAGTTTTTTGAAATTGTGAAGGATAGCTTTTGTTCTTGAGCTTTCATTTGAGTTTATTGATAGTGAGAATCCTAATCATTACCAATCTCTTTCAAGGCAAAGGACCAACTAGCTCGTGGTTTAGGTGTCCTAGTGCTCATTTGTGTTTCAAAGCTCCAAACTAATGACCTGTTGAGTAATGGAGATAAGCTCCTGGGAATTCCTGGATCTAGCAAGCCATGTGCTCTCTTTTCTGGGTGCGCTGAAGATAATTTGAGCCCTCAAGTCAGTGTGACTTTTCAGATTAAGAACCAGTGAGTACCTGGAATAAAGGGACAGGATTGGAAAATAAACTTTTTTTCACTCCTATTTGGACACATTGAAATGGAGACTTGACTTGCTCTTTCTTTTCATTTATTCAGATGCTTCTTCTATGAAAGCGATAAGCATATCTTATCTGAGAAAGATGAAAGTGGAAACAATAGTTATTCATTCCATAAATATTTATTGTGTATCTTCTATGTCTGTATCAGGCATGAAAAGGAAAGGCCTGCTAAAATAGGTCAGAAGATCAAAGGAGACTGGCAGACAATAGGCTGCTCTGGATCTCTGTTTGCTAATTGTAGTGGATGAGGTTCAAACCAAGGACTGAGTACCCCCACTGAATGTACTCTTGCATATGTACAGCATCCAAGAGTTGAGATAGGTGAGTGGGGTACTCAAGATCCTAATTAAATCATACATTGATTGTGGAAAAAAGTAATAACCAGTTAAATAAATAAAATTTACATAAATAAAAACTATATAAATAAAAAAACCTAGAAATAGACAAAAATATAACAACATATAGTTTTGTATCCAGACAAACCGAACTATTTTTCAATAGCAGAGGTGGGAGAAAGGGGTGGCTTGGGAAGAGCAGGATGAGAAGGAAAAAAGGGACTTTAATAGTGTAGGCGTTAGGAAACCCAGAAATGAATAAAACTTGCCCCGTCATAAAATTCCCTTAAGCTAGGCTCTTCAAAATATCCCCATTAACTAAGATAAAGCGCCCACAGATGTTCAACCAGTTTAAGCAGTTGAATTAGCAGAACATCTAAATGTCTCCATTGTGAAAAGAGATACTCTCTCATTCAGAAGCAATAATGAGCTGTTTACCATTGATTGATTCCTCTGGGAGGGAGACTAGAGAACTTCAATATTTTTTCCCTCTGTGATGTTATTGCAATGGTAAAGTTAAAAGTTAAATGTTAATGTTAAAAGTTAAAGAGGCCCACCCAACTTCACCCAATCACCTACGCTGTAGCTGAGGAAATTTTTGTGCTGACTTCCCATAAATTCTCACTTGCACAAATTCTTCACTTTACTGCAATATGACTTATCTTCCCCGACCCATCACTAAACGATTTTAAGTATACTAAACTATTTTAAGATCAGTTTTTTTGTTTTCTTTTTCCCTCAGTCCCTCCACTTCCAGCACCCCCTAACCCTCACAGCTGTCAGCCTGCTCTCTATGAGTCTGTCTTTAAATTTTACCAAGTACAAAAAAACACACGTTTCTTCCTGAACCTCTCTGTAGAATTTGACAATACTCATTTAAAACTCTTCCTCTCTTGGCTTTCTCAAATCACTTCTCTTGATACCTAAGATCATTTCTAGGCCTCCTTTAAATAGATCCTCTTCCTTTGCTGACCATTACATGTTGCTGCTCCCAGGTGCTACCTTGGCCTCTCATCTCACCCGACTCACCAGGTGACCTCATCTGCACTCATGGAGTCAACCACGGTCTCTAGGTTAGGCTGCTCCCCCCACCTTTATCATCATAAACCCAAATGTCTTATGGGCATCTTCAACTCAAATTTAAGTGTCTAAAATGCACTCTCATCTTTCCCGAGCTGGTTCTCATTCCAGCGTCCACTCTTCCAGCCTTCTACAGGGCAGACATGAGTGCTAGCTGCCTGCACAGAGACCAGTGAAGATCACCAGTCTTGGGTCTCAGATCAGAAATTTTTCTGGAGCAGCCCCAATGTATTTTTTAAATCCAGGTGATTAATTAAGCATATTTAATACAATTAACATTTATGCTTTTGTAGCACTTTGCATATAAACAAGTTCCTAAACCACAAAAAAAATTCTTTGTTAGACTGTGTGACCCAATTTGAGTTTGGAAAGTTATTATTCTGTATACACACTAAATCAAAGTAGTAAACTGGCATTGTGGTTTAGGTAACTGCCCTCTATGCATTTGATTAGTGTGAATCAATTCCCTGGATACCTGTATAAAGAAATTTAGTGGCTAACTCTTTGAGGCTGATGCTCTGACCTCTTAGAGTGCTCAGCAAAGTGAAGTCACTTCCTAAAGCCCAGCTTAAAATGATAATATAGAGTGACAATTTATTGTGTTCCTAATGTGGGTCAGGCTCTGTTGTGGCCAATTTGCAGTTAATACTTTAATCTTTATAATGACCCTACAACGTACCTCAACCCTTTCATACAGATGGTAAAACTGGGACTTAAGTCAGTGAGTGCTGGATCAGCTTTTATAGGCTGTGAGAGCCAATAGTATAAAGCCTTCCCAAGCTTGCATTCAGTGATATAATGTTGGGAGCTTAAAATCAACTATGATGGAAGAATTTACACCACAAAAGTTGGCACACGTGACAAATCAGGGCCTTATTTATTTATTTATTTATTTATTTATTTATTTATTATAAGAGTGTTTTATTAAATGTTTACCAGTACACCGCAGTTTATAGCTAGTAACTAGATGATCCAAAATTCAAACTTAGATCTGCCAGTCTCCAAACTCTTGCCCTGCCTCCTTGTACTAGAAACCATAGGCTGAAGTCAGTATCTAGCACTTCCCTAAGGCTCTGAAGCTCTCTTTGTAGAAGACTGCCCTCCCTTCCCTAACTAAATTCTGATAACTTAAAATAAAGCAAAGTTCAGCCAGGGGCTATCCAGAATTCCCTTTATTTTATTTCAACTCCTGCCAGAAAGGAAAGTCAAATAACGAAATCGTTAGAGAAAAACCAAAGAGACAGAGACAATACTACTCTTGTTTGTTCAGTATTCGTGAATAAGTGCAAAGGAGGAACTGAATAAACCATTGGTTCTCAAATGGCTTGAGGAGCCCCACTGGAGAGCTCTTTCACTTGGCAGTGAGGAGAAGAACCCCACGGAAGCCTTAATCAACACCATCTAATTAAGGATCTGGAGTTTAATCTCTGGGCCAAGTGTCCATCTGCTTCCCATTTCCAATCATTTAGCACACATTAGAAGTGAACAGAACATAAACTCAGAGCAACCTTGGTGATGCATTACATTTCCAAGACAGGAGTAAGACAAGAAACAAACTTCTAAGAAGATAACAGAATGGGCCTAATGCCTTCTAAAATCTGTCTGGAGTCCAATATTGAGAAAACAACCTTTTTTTAAAAAATAAATCTTTATTGTTCAGATTATTACAGTTGTTTCTCTCCCCCTGCCCCAATAGCTCCCCTCCACCAGGTGCCCACCCCACCCATGCCCTTACCCCCCACCCCCCACTGTCCTCATCCATAGGTGTACAATTTTTGTCCAGTCTCTTCCTGCACCCCCACACCCCCTTCCCCCCGAGAATTGTCAGTCCACTCCCTTTCTGTGCCCCTGATTCTATTATATTCACCAGTTTATTCTGTACATCAGATTTTTTATTCACTTGATTTTTAGATTCACTTGTTGATAGATATGTATTTGTTGTCACTTTGTTGTTCATAATTTTTATCTTTAGCTTTTTCTTCTTCTTCCTCTTCTTAAAGAATACCCTTCAGCATTTCATATAATACTGGTTTGGTGGTGATGAACTCCTTTAGCTTTTTCTTGTCTGTGAAGCTCTTTATCTGACCTTCAATTCTAAATGATAGCTTTGCTGGGTAGAATAATCTTGGTTGTAGGTCTTTGCTATTCATCACTTTGAATATTTCTTGCCACTCCCTTTGGCCTGCATAGTTTCTGTTGAGAAATCAGCTGACAGTCACATGGGTACTCCCTTGTAGGTAACTAACTGTTTTTCTCTTGCTGCTTTTAAGATTCTCTCTTTGTCTTTTGCCCTTGGCATTTTAATTATGATGTGTCTTGTGTGGTCCTCTTCAAATTCCTCTTGTTTGGGGTTCTCTGCACTTCCTGGACTTGTAAGTCTATTTCTTTCACCAGGTAGGGGAAGTTTTCTGTCATTATTTCTTCAAATATGTTTTCAATATCTTGCTCTCTCTCTTCTTCTGGTACACTTGAAGTTGTTCCAGAGGCTCCTTACACTTTCTTCATATTTTTGGACTCTGTTTTCTTTTTGCTTTTCCAGTTGGGTGTTTTTTGCTTCTTCGTATTTCAAATCTTTGACTTGATTCTTGGGATCCTCTAGTCTGCTGTTTTATCTCTGTATATTATTCTTTATTTCAGTCAGTGTATGCTTAATTTCTAATTGGTCCTTTTTCATATCGTTGAGGGTATCACTAAATTTCTCTGAGGTTTCTAGAAGATTCTTGAGTAACCTTATAACTGTGATTTTGAACTTTATATCTAGTAGTTTGCTTTCCTCCATTTCTTTTGTCGGTGACATGTTTCTTTGTCTATGCATTTTGGCTGTTTCCCTGTGTTGATAGAGTGGCTTTGTGTGCTAGGTGTCCTATAGGGCAGAGTGGCTCAGCCTCCCTAATTACCTAAGATGAACACGCTTGGTGCACCTCTTTGTGGGTTGTGTGCACAGTCTTGTTGTACTTAAGCCTTGATTGCTGCTGGTATCACTGGGAGGAATTGACCACCAGGCTAATTGGATGTGAGGACCAGCTGTGTCTACAATGGGAGAACTGCTGTGCTGGAGACACCCTTATGGGGCAGGACTTGCTTCAGTGGGGCTTTGGTGCTCACTGAATCTGCCCCTTGAGTGTATGGCTTATGGATGTGAAGAGTTGTAATCTGTTATGGTCTCACATTGACCACTGGGTACACTGGCTCTTGGATCTCCAAGGAGGTGTAAAGTCAGCCACTGCCTGAGGCCACCCAGCAGGAGCTACAGAGATATCTGCAGATTCCGCCTCTTTGTTTGGGGTTTGGAAGTGCCCAGATGAGGCCCAGCTGTGAAGCAATGCAGGCTGCTGTTGAGCCTTAGGTCTTCTTTTGGAAGCTTTGGTGCTCTTTGACTCAGCAGCAGTTTGTTAGGTTTTAGATTGCAAAAAAACAGGCCATTCATATGCAAAAGCCTCTGCTCACAGCTTGGGTGAGGTTGTAAATTGGGTGGGGTGGGGTCTCAGGGAATCACCAGGGCGGAGCAAACAGTAATGGCTGTCAGTCAGCCCTGCCTCAGAGAGTTCCCCTGGTCTCTGTCTCGCGGCCCTGTGGCAGAACAATGATTGCTGCAAGCACCTCTGTGAGAAAGCTGCCCTCACGTTCCTGTCCCGATGCCAGACAGTCCAGTTTCTCTCCATATGAGTATGAAGTTTCAGTAGAACCGGTACATAGTGAAGGGATGGATGGCAGCCAATGTTTCCCTAAAGAATCACAGGTGATGCTCTTACCCTGTGAGTTTACAGTGATCTGGGGTCTATCTCTAGTCTTTAGGCTCACAGACTGGATTTTTCCAGCACCGCAAATGCAGGCCTCGCCTAGGATAGCCTTCAAATAGACACTAATAATATTTGCCATCTATGTTCCACTTGCTGCATGTACTGATCTTAGCTTCTCCCCTGGCTAAGCTCTTTTATGCCTGGAGTTTCCAGATTCTCAACTGTGACTCAGGAGATACTCCTTCCTGGGGCCTTGTGAATGCTCCCCTTTTCCAACAATTATAGCAGAACCAGCTACTAGTTAGTGGGGTCCTGTTAGTGGGGCAAAATGAAAATGTGGGACTCTTGTTAAAAAATGATTAAGAATTTCAAGATGGTGACTGCAGAGTATTGAAGTGAGCATAGGGTCCTGTGTCATTGCACAGCTGCTTGATTAGCTTGCCCTCACTTGTAGGACCTCCCCAGTTATTTCTCAAAATTGCTTTTGAATGACAATCAAAGATCTCAGATATGTACTGAAATTATATGGAGCTCTTGATTTCTCTAAATCCACAAACATTGAAAGGGAGTCTTTGGCTTAATGCCTGCTATAACAATGGTAACAAACTTGTTGTACTTTATGTAAAAAATGGCAACGGGGTATGGGAAAGTCACCCAGATTTTGAAATATGGAATACTGATGGGTCAGATCATGGAAGCAGCAAATAGTAGGGAAGACAAGGGACTGCTTTTTGGACCAGCAATATCTCCTTGGGAAAGAGGAGAGAGGAAAGAAAGAAGAGAGAGAGAGAGAGACAGAGAGAGAGAGAGAGAGAGAGAGAGAGAGAGAGAAGGAAAACAGAACCCTTACCTAGAAAACATCAAGGCTTTCAGGTTTGGAGGCCTGCTTTTCCTAAGGGTACCGAGGGCTTCTCAAAGAGCCCCTTGCAGTAGGGCTGGCACAGGGGGTGTGGGGTGGAGGAGCAGGGCAGGAATAGGATGGGGAACTGTCTTTAAAACAACTACCTAATGAACTTGGATAATGGGCAAGGCTGCATCCTGATGTGCAGTGAGAGTTTTGAAATGGGCGCTGGCAGATGAATGGGGATCGCCTCTGCCATCTGTCTTCCAAATGATCCTGTAGCTACAGCTATTATTTCAGTCAGACACTGGCAGGCGGGCAATTGTTCACAGCCGGTGTGAAGAATAGGGACTGTCAAGGTTTTGGTGAATGTTACAACTTCCCACAGACCCTCTTTCAGCTCGTCTGAGTCATTAAAACATGCAGGAGACACAGGGCCTGTGACTGACTCAGATTTTAGTGTCTTCTCCCCTCACCTCGGCCACTCTACCCCTCTTTGTGCGTTTCCCTCCTCCTCAAGTCCTTCATCCCAGGCTACCTTTCCTCATCCCTTTCTCCTCCTTTCTCTTTTTCTCACGAAACTACAGAAATATCTTGGTAGAAAATGTACTGTTGCTTCAGGAAGCCTGGTGTGGAGAGAAGGGAGTGCTGAAGTAGAATGTGCAGGAGACTAAACTAAAATCACAGCAGCTCAACCAGAGGTCAGCTCCAGCATCCTGGTGGGTTCTCTCTGGGAAGGAGAGATACAAAGGGGAGTTAAAATATGCAGAGAAGAGATGCCAAAAAAAAGACATGCACCATTAAATAATGTGTTAATCCTGGCTAACGCGTTGGCCAGAAGATAAGAAAAACCAGCTGGAAGACACGGAATCTCATCAACATCCCCCAGAGGTAGGTGTGAGCTTGAGCACACGAATAGCTTTGTTTAATTTGATAAATGTGCTCATTTGTCAGCATGTTAATTTTCATCCTTCTATGGGACAATTGGAGTGACATGAGTCGGCCCACACCTGGTTTGCAGTGACAGATGGATTTGAAGCTCTACATATAGCGCTCACCTCCGTGCTGCAAAGCACCTCCTGGCACAGACTCAGAGCTGGGAGGGCCTTACTATCTCACCTCCCATCTGGAGCAGGAAATGGCTTTGAGAGGATAGCACCTTGAGAATCAAATAAAGGTTGAGACCAAAGGATTGCTCTTTAAGCCTGGAAAATATGGCAAGAAAACTAGAACTTGCTGTCTTTCCCCTCTGACCTTGCTTCTGACCTTGCTTATATTCTTCCTTCCTAGTTCCTCTTTCTCTTCTCTTCCCCAACTTTCCATCCCTACCACCATATGCTTAAAAACAGAACAAAACAAAGAATCTTCTCCTCAGCTGCTTCTGTAGCAAGAGGTGTCATACATTAAAATCACTGTATTTCATTAGAAAATGTAATGTAAGTTTCTTCACTTCAACTTTGCCAAGAAGAGAATCTGAGTACCGTATGTCAAGTATTATTGAAATGTCTGTTTTACTCACAATCAACCAAAAGTGTTCTCTAAGATTTTGATGGCATAGAAACTTGGGGATCACTTTTTATTCTGCATTACGATTCAAGCTCAAAGCTATTCCTAACAAGGTATGGAGTGTCCAGTAGCTTCCTGTCTAATGCCCTATCATTTGAGAGGCTATGAGGTTTATCATAAAGCTGGGCACCTTCGAGAATGAAAGAATGACATTTCCTATTCATGGTTATACCAGGACAACAGATACAAACCTGACTGTCCTGGAAAAATCTTTCTGCCATGTGAGGATACAGCAAGTTGGTGGCTTCTACAAGCCAGGAAGAGGGCCCTCACCAAGAACCAAATCTATACCAGCAGCCCAAGCTGACTAAGACAATGTATTCATTCAATACATGAACACATTTTTTGTTTGTTTGTTTTGTTAATCCTCATCCGAGGATGTTTTTCCATTGATTTTTAGGGAGCATTGAGAGGGAAAGACAGAGAGAAACACCAATGTGAGAAAAACACATCGATTGGTGTGAGAAACACATTGATTTGTTGCCTACTGCATGCGCTCTGACCAGGGGAGGAGCTTGCAACCAAGGTTTGTGCCCTTGACTGGAATGGAACCTGGGACCCCTTGGTCCACAGGCTGATGCTCTATACCCCGAGCCAAACCAGCTAGGGCAATGCATGAACACATTTATTGAGTATTTATTAACGTGTGCTTTTAAATATGCAGACATCATTGAGATTCAGTCACAGTTTTCTGGGAACTACCTGTCTAGCAAGAAAGGCATATCATATCTATATTATAAAGCCAAATGTGCCAGAGTATCAAAAAAAGCAACGGGTATGCATAGGCATAGGAAGAAGTGGTTAGTTACTTCAGCCTGGCAAAAAAATTGGGAGAAATTTTTTGGGAAAAGATATTGAATGCATCCCTGAAAGATTGACAGGGTTTGAATGGATCTGTGGGGGATGGCAACTCAGGTCCAGCATACAGTGTGACTAAGGCATGGAGGTTAGGAAAGCAATGACCTCATGTGGTAGTTTATGACTGAGCTATCATATGTGAAAATGAGGAGTAGGTTGGAAAGATAGCTGATGTTAGGTCACACAGAACCTTGAATGCCAGATTGTGGAATTCAAATTTTATTTTGCAGATAATGAGGATGTTCTAAAATGTTTTGAGTAGAAAAGTGACATAAATGAGGACTCTAAAAATGTAGCCAAAGCGCCAGATGTTATCTATTGATGTGGTTTGTTTGGTTCAAATGGCATGTTTTACATTTTTAAAAAGTCTATTCCTTGTTTCTCTCTTTTAAAAATATTTTTATAGGGGAAGGCATAGGAATTTGTGAGCTTTGACATAAATGATCATATCTAAAGATGAATCTGATAGTACTTACAGGCAGGTTTGGGTAGGGGAGGCAGGAAAATGCTATTGCAATCTGTAATCTGTGGTGCAGCCCTCAGTTCATTTTGGGTTGTGTTTGATTTAGACATTTGCCTTTCCCAACAGAGTAGAAAGTAGAACTATTTGAGATTGGGTATGGATTATTTTATTGTTCCTCTTCCTTGGGAATATCCCTGAAACAGTGCATGCAAAACACATTACATAGAGCCTATTGATAAATGTTGAACAATTTGAGTAGTTCAGGTAGACTTGGGTGAAGGTTGAACTTGGTCAGTGGTAATGATAAAAAACACATGCAGCAATGTCTGTATATAAAAAATACAGTTGACAGATTTCCACTACTTGGATGGATTATATAAGTACAAAATATTAACTATCATTTTATCCCTGCATAATCCCATGAGACACACACAATTATTATTCCCAGTTTATAATTGTGAAATAAGAGAAAGTTAAGGAGAGCTAGGTTTTAAGTTTGCAAAGAATGGTAAGGAAAACAGGCTTATGAGGAGAGAAAATAAATTCAGATTTGAACCTATTGAGCTATGTGAAAATTTCCAAGAAGAAGTCAGAAATTCAGTTCTGGGCTTCAGGAAAAAGGTCAAGGCTAGAGTAGTTTATTGCACAAAAGTAAAAAATAAATAAATCAGATTGTGGAATGAATCCATAGACTTAAGAAAAATATGAAAAAAGAAGAGGGGCAAGACAGAAGTTTTGGGAAAATATGCACTTAGGGGTTGAGAAGAAGGCTAATGAGAACGGGAGAAATTGGGACGTCCCTGAGAGAGCTGTCACAGCTGTGTGATGGGGAAAGAAACCAGACTTGGAAGGACTAGTGAGTAAAGAGGACTCTCTCATGAAGCCTGTTGTGCAGATAATGAGGACGTTCTAAAATGTTTTGAGAATGTGCAGATGAAGATGTTCTAAAATGTTTTGAGAAGGTGGTATCCTCTGGGTAATGAATGAGAGCAAGGAAATGTTTTTAACAGACTTCATGATAGAGCAGGTAGATATGAGACTGAGACAGAAGAAAATGAGGTCATTGTTGATAAGTAAGGTTCTCCAAGAAGCAGAAAGAGGTGGGCGTCAGGGACTCCCGCAAGAAGGGTCCTCCTTTAACAGGTGGCAGGGTACTAGGAATGGGAGCGTAAGAGAGGCCAACACCTTAGAGAAGGAGGTGGAGGAAGTGAAATTATTTTAAATAGGATAGTACTGATCTTCATAAATTTGGAAATTAGGTCATTTGCCAGGAGTAAGGGATTTGCCAAAAGAGACCTGGGGAGAATGGCAGATGCTGGGCCAAATTGCCTGAGATGATATGTCTGGCCAACTCCAGGAAGGAGAAAGAAACCGTGCCAGTTATTGGGCCAAAAACTGTAACATAAATAATTGTTAATTAGTAAAAAGTGATTAACCGCTAAGGGATTCAGAAGCAACAGGCACAATGTTCACAGAGTCTAGCTCCAGCATCACAAAGCAGGGCAGAAAAAGGTGGGTTTGGAACTGAGAAACAATGAATTGATGACTGGCCTAGATGAATGAAAGGGTCACCCAATATAGGAGATAAAGAATTTTATAGCTTAGAAAACCATTATTTCTTCTTTCTTTTCCAGATTCAGAATCCTAGAGGAAAAGGAAGTACTGAAGAGCCAGGGAAAACCCATCGCTGCACAAGTTGGGTGGGAGCAGTGGCAGGACCTGCCAAAATCAAATATGAAACAAGAAAGTAAAAGGCAGAGTTTACTTATTTTATTTGTTTGTTTTGGGAAATGAAAAGACTCCTGAAAACTGCTTTTTCCCTTCCAGAGGCTGAAGAAAACTGTAATGCAGCTGCTCTAATGAGGGTGAACTAAGAAGCAGGATCTGAGTGTGAAAGAGTGAGGAGTGGTCCCCAGAGGCTGGTAGGTGAAGACCAGCAGAGCATGAGCCTGGGGTGGGCGTTGACTTGGGGGGCAGAGACAAGCAATTTGAATCTTGATAAATGTTGATAATTTGTCTTCAAAAATGTAGTCTCAATTTATACTCACATTCAATAGTATTTGATTATCAAGTATCATCAAGCTTCTGAAGGCTACCTTTTTAAAAAATGCATTTCTCTATGAATGAGGCTGAGTGCCTTTCCATATGTTTAGCTATCTGGATTTTTCCCCTGTGATTTCCCATTGGTGTCCTGCTTGGGGGCTTTAAGTGGAGCACAGGTTCATTTATGCAATAAGAGTGTCCTAAGTGCCTGGTAAAGCCTAAGTCTTGATGTAACCCGGTGAACAAAACAGACACGGTTCCCAACCTCTCAGAGCTAAATGTGTTGTGGGCGAGACAATGAAGAAGAAAACAGGTGTATAAGTAAATGCTGTGATATTTTCTATGAAATGAGAGAAGGGGCTGCTGTGAGAAGTGTGCTCTGGAGAGGGAAAGACTAAGACATGAAAATGAGGTTATCTCCTTTAGATGCAGTGGTCAGAGACGATCTTTCTGAGGAGACATTTAAGTGAAGACTTGATACAGGAGAAATGGCCAGGCATGGGAAGAGTTCGGGTAAGAAGTACTGTTAGCATCACAGACAGCATATGTGAGGCTTTTTAGGTGCAGAAGAACCTGGCATGTTTGGAGAACTGAAAGATGGCCGGGCCAGTGAAAGCACCGTGAGGGGTGAGGTGGGGTTCTATTCACAGTCCTGACTGAATCCAGGGGCATAGATCTCTATAGGCCTAAGCAGACCTGGGCACTGTATTCAAGACTTTCTTTTCTTTGAGAAAATCCCAACATTGAAATGTAGGCCAAGGTCTTTTGTGGGATTGCATGTGGAATTAAGGCTTGTGGGACTTTTAGAAGCTGACATCTTCTCTAGGCAAGGCTGCTATTGTGTCATTCCTCACAAAGAACGGGTTTGAACGGCCTCTGAAAGTAGATTCAGTCCTTTCCCCTAATTGGCCTTCCTGTCACTCATACTCTCTAAGGATGATGTCCGTTAGAGTAACTGTAACAGCAGCCTTTCATCCACTTTCATTCCTCAGGAAGGAGGAACTGAATAAAGG
Source organism: Myotis lucifugus (assembly GCF_000147115.1). Taxonomy (NCBI): domain Eukaryota; kingdom Metazoa; phylum Chordata; class Mammalia; order Chiroptera; family Vespertilionidae; genus Myotis; species Myotis lucifugus. The sequence goes on along the minus strand of NW_005871720.1, from coordinate 250,794 downwards.
GGAGACAGAATAAGGACTGGGAGGGAGCCCAGTGTGGAGGACTGTGGTTCCCATTCCCTTCCTCCTTGAAGTGTCCTCAAGCTCTAACATAGCTGGTGAGTAAGTAGTATGTGCTGCCGTGTGTGTGTGTGTGTGTGTGTATGTGTGGTCTCACTCACCATAGAGAATCTGGTGGAGCCCAGAGGAACAGAAGCATGAGTAGGTGGCTTAGACCAACTCAGCATTAGGCTTCAGGGGAAATAGTTATGCCTCCTTCCAGTCCTTCCTGCTGCTTTTTCTACAGGGAAAGTGAGGCCAGGTTAGACACCCCCAATAGGAGTACTGAGCTGGCTGCCCAGGTCTCCCTGCATTGGGATAACAATGTCGCTCCCAATGAGTGGAGCTGAGGAGTGTCACATCTTCCCTGTGTCTGAAAGAATGTCTTTGGATTGCATTCTTTGAGCAGTATCCTGTCTCTCTGGAATGACTGACTATCATTCCTTTTTTATTCAGAGAATTCCCAAGACTTTGGCCATTGCTGGGATCCTCTCTACGTTAATCTTATGTTAGGACCACCAAACCCCATAAGAACTTGAATGTGCTTCCAGCCCCTGTACATGAGGAGAGAATGTCTGACCTCCCTGTTTTGTTTGTTTTCAAGGAGTCTTCCCCAGGTGGGTGGAGACAATTTCTCCATCAAGATGTCAGAACTCTCAAGAGTTGGCTGTGGTCCCGGGGTGAGCTGTATCCAGGCCCTGGAACATTCTGCATCTTTTCCCTGCGGGGTTACCTCTGAGCCCATCTGTCCTCTACCCTGAGCAGTTTGGGACTGTCTCTTACTATTGTCTTTGTTCCACTTCCTATGATGGTGAGTGGCATCCAACTCTATGGGGGATTCTTTTTGTTGAGCGACCGGAAGTGGGGTGATGACATCATCGAATTCTACAGGGTCAGACTTGTAGGGAAGAAGGGGTGGTAGATAAAGGAATCCCTTAGGTCTTGGGTAGGGACAGTGGAAGACCAAGGTTTTAGTGTGCAACCCACACCTCTTTAGCACTTTGTACTTCCAAGAGCTCCTCTCCTGCACATGCCACATTTCACTTCATCCACTGAGACTCTGAAGCAGGCAGAGTGTAGATGATTTTCCTTTGAAACATGAATAACCATTTATAGAAAAATGTAATTTGCCTGAGGACCAAAAGCTAATGACAAAGCCAGGGGCTCTCTGCTAGGAAGAATTCTAGTTAATTTATTTTTTAAAAAGAAATTCACCTGGTTTACAACTTGTTAAAAAATAATGTATAGTATAATTTTTAGAGTAGAGTTTGGGATTTGGGTGGAGAGGGCCACTAATATAACTAGCCAGATCCTTTGCCTAGACAGTCCTTTACAAATGACCTATTTTCCAAAGAATGTTGGGTTTACTTGGACATCATAAGTAATAGCACCATGACAACTATGGAAAAACAATATGCTGATAGCATTGTTTTTTTGGAGTCTTCTTTTCTTCTTTTAGCTGAATGCCTAAAGATGCTTCCAGGGAAGGTGTGCTATCACCGATTCACACTTTAGTAGGATATTAGTTACTTCCTTTCTTTCTCTTAGGGCTATTTTCACTCTATGCCCAGGTTTAATTTGTGGAGTAAATGGTTCTCTTAAGTTACTCTCAATGTAAGTCAGATAGGAATTGTTTGAGTATCAGCATCTTTGGAGTCACAAAAATATATCTGTAGGTCAACCTTGAGCTTCTTTTTAAAAAAGAGGCATGCATTGTCACCCAAAAAAATACGTCAAGTAATATCCCAGGCCATAGACCATTCACTTCTGCTCCCACAGTTGATGACACAGACACTGAGGCCAATTTCTCTCACTCCCCTCTCTTTTGAAGTTTGTCTTTTTGGAAATTTCCTCTAGAAAATGGCCCCACTGGGTGCCCTTAGGCCAGAATGGCCAAAGAGGTCTGGATAATGTCTGCTCGTGTGACCTGTGCCAAAGTGGATTTAGGAGAACAAATCCATTCTTTTAGCCAGCAGCACAGTCTGGCAGGATCACAAGCCTGTAAGGCAGGCATGTCAAACTCAAAGGCTAACATGGGCCAGATAAACAAGGTTTAAGTTTATGTGGGCCACAAAAAAAACAAAAGTTTCCATTTTCATAGAAACATAGGTTTATTTCGATAGAGACATGCTGAACACAAAGGGCTGAAATAAATGAGTAATCGTTAACATAAAATAATAGAACATTTTAATAACAATTAATATTTTTTCTTGAACACTAACTTACCAGACACTGAATAACTGCACAAATTAATAAACACAATGCAAATAAACCTATTTTTCTTGTTCGCTGAAAGCAAAATATTTCCTGTTGTGCACACCAAACAAGTCAGTCCAAGACTAATGACGTGGCAATCAGCTGCTAAAATATTTGCTGCTAGAATAAGTGGAGAGAAATGGTGCACCTGCCGTAAGGCGCGAAAGGGAAATGAATGCAACACGATTATAGTAATCAGTCATTAGCGAATCTTGTAGTTCGTTATTAATAATTACGTATAATAGGATATTGTAAAAATTAAGTTATGAAAATTTTATTAAAACTTTTCTTACATACTGTTATATTGGCTGGTTGCAAAAATATTCTTTGTGGGCTGCATGCAGGGTGAGTTTGACATACTTGCTGTAAGGTTTACTACTTTATTTTGTGTCCTTCACAGAGAAGTAGCCTGCTGCTTCTTAAGGAGCTAAAGGCTTCACATTCATTATTTCACTTAATGCTTATGGTAAGCTGTGAAGTAGATAACCCCTCCCATTTTAAAACTGAGAAAGCAGGCACAGAGTTGGTAACCTGCCTGAGGCCACCCACCGAGTAAGACTGGAGCTGGAATTTGAAGCAGGGCAGGCCCTCCTGAGACCACTCATTAACCACAATGCAATGCTATCTCCAGTAAACCACACCAGTGGGCACCCTGCTCATGTCCACTCCAGTTAAAGGCATTGTGTTTCATTTTCCCTTCTGGGTGTGAGGGTGGCATAAAGTTCACACATTCTCCCCCCCCACCCCCACCCCCAGTTTCTTTCTAACCAAATGCCAAAGCTCCTTCAATATTGGAGTTTCAGACCAATGTAAATGGGTCCACAGTAACCATCACTGTAATTCCAGGTCTAAAAGAGCAAAACTCCCCGAAGGAAGCCATTGTGCTATGAATAAAAAAGCCTGCTCAATAGTGGGAACTGGGATTTCCTTCCTGGGGCAGTACAAGGCAGGATTGGTTTTAAGGAAAACTGACAGAAAGTTTCAGGCTTTAATTGCTAAGGATGTGGTATTAGAATTAAACAGAGCATCTGGCACACACGGCCAGAGCATGTAACAGGAATTTTCTTCAGAAATTGTGAATCATCCCAGCCATGTTTCAGATCTCAGGGTAAAGTTGGAAATCCATGGGTTCATTTTTCTTCTTTGTGTGTCACCTCAGAGTGGCAAAGCAATTGCGATGCAATGTCATAGGACAAAGGCTCATAAGTAATGTTTTCAAGTGGCACCTGGGATTTGTAGAACTGACGATTGCTGTCCAGCCTCTGACACATCCAAGTATGGATGCGTGAGGGGCCAGGCATCCTTGACTTGAGCTGATTAAGCACATGAGGACAAGAAAAACTATATATATTCTATTAAAAAAATCTTCACTTTACCATGAAGATCAATAGCATTTAAAATGTCCAGTAGATGCAATGTGAGAGCAGTGACAACATGCCTCGGCAGAGGACTTGGAGTCTCCTATGTCCATCCACTGGTTCCTGGAGCACGGAGGGAGTCCAGGCAGCTTTGCCAACAACCCATGCCCAGCAGTGCCCAGTGGATGGGCCACCGAAGGCAGACCCAGCCCCTGCAGACCTGCTATGCCCGGGCTCATTACCCATCAGCAGAAATAAGAAAAGTGGTAGAAAACTTCAGGGCGGGTGGGAAGAGAAACTATGATGCAGGAAATGCTGAGGCACCAGATCAGGCCCAAAGGAGAAAGTATAATGGAGGTCAAGGCAGAACATAATAGCAGTCATAGAGCTTAAATGCACATTATGTTTAATTTCTTTGACAGCGTTCATTTTATTTAAATTTGGTAATCATCTAGGGAAGCCAAGTGCCTCATCATTCAGGGAATTCAGGGATCATTTTTACCAAGATGACCAGGGACACCAAGAAGGCCAATTTGTGAGTAAAATGTATGCATTTCTAAAAGCTCCCCAAAGTGACTGACAAACCACAGCAAGGATGGAAGAACTCCCTAAGCTGCTATGTGTAGGTAACACCTTGGAAGAGTAGCTAAAACAGGATTTAAGAAAAGCCAGAAAGCAAGAAGGGCACAGAAGGGAGAAAGGTGACCGCTCAAAAGGTTGGGTTGGGGGAGGTATAGATGACCAATTTTGTGTCAGGCTGGCTCTCACTATACCAAAGCTTTTCATACATAATTTCTGGATTATCAAAACATAAACCAAAAGAAAATCCATCTTTTGCACCATCTTGTTAAAAGAGGACTGTTAGTCCATTCACATTTAGAGAAATAAAGTAAGACTTACCTTGTGGGTGGGGTAAATTGGGTTCCTGGACCCAGTTCTACCATGTGGGGGTGGGGGCTTCCCCACAGCAACAGATAATTCTCGGACACCAGCAGGGTGTCAGAGCATTCAACCCAATTCTGACAGTATCTACTGGAGATAGAGCCTCACATTCCACAGGTTGAGGGTTCAGTCCTCCAAGATTGCCCCACCCCCCAATATACATTTCAGATGCCAGACAGAAGCCCAGGTTACCTGTGTTTCTGACCAAGTGGCCAAGACTGGAGGTTCCAACAAACCCCTCCAACTCAGAATGCCCGTCGCAAATCCAGGTTGTCATCTTTACTTCTGACTGACTGGTTATAAATCAGAGGTTCCTACAACCCCATGTTTGGATATGATGAATTTGCTAGAAAGGTTCACAGAACTCAGAGAAATATGTTACTTAATCATTGGTCTATTGTGAAAAGACATAATGCAGGAACAGCCTGATGGAAGAGATGCATAGGGCAAGGAATGGGGAAAGGGCAAGGTGCTTCCAGGCCCTCTCCAGGCACACCACTCTCCTTGCATCTACACATGTTCACCAAATCAGAAGTTCTCCAAACCTCATCTTCTTCAGTTTTTATGGGGGCTTTGTTACATGGTCATGATTGATTAATCATTGGCCATTGACAATTGATTGAACCTTTCAGCCCCTCTCCCTTCCCCAGAGATGTGGGGTTCTGGGGCTGGAAGTTCCAACCCTCTAATCATGTGGTTGGTTCCATGGGCAACCAGAACTCAATCTGTAGGTACATCCCAAAAGTAAACTTATTAACATAACAAAAGACACTTTTCCCCATTCTCAACTCTTAGGAAATTCTAAGAGTTCCAGGAGCCGGGAATTTCTCATGTCTCAAGTCTTTACCTTTCTCATGTTTCAAGTCTTTACATTTCTCATGCTCTGGTAATAGCCCACCTGTGGCATTTTCCAGTTTTATGGGCCCCTGGAAATACTGTCAGCTGCCTAACCATGTCCATACTGGCAAGAAGATGTCAAAAAGTGACTTCAGGGGCGTCCAGAAGCACAGCCCTTTTCTTGATGCCAGCTGTGTGCACATGTTAATAAGCTCCCATCCCGGCTCACCCATGGCGAGTGAAGAGGCACACAGAACAGAATCAACAGGAAATAATGAAACTGAGGGTCCTCATGGTTTTGATTTGTGACTGTAACTTTAGAAATCATTTCTTCCTCTTTGTCCCTATTTCATCTCATAGACCTAGGCTTTCCCCTTGATAATCCTTTACCCCTAAGGCAGCAGAAGCAATAGCCCAGACCTGACTATGGTCACAAGGACATATGGCAAGCTAATGATAACATTTGACTTAGGTTATATTTCAGCTCCTGAGCCCTAAGGTGGACCCCTGACTATTTTTTACATGAAATCAGATGGAGAGACTCTGGAGCTGACCTCAGAGCTATCCTCAAGACTTGAAGAAATTATTTATTATCCTATGTCAGCTCCTAACGTGACCTGGAACCACTAACTCATGGTGTCTTGTGATTTTACCCTATATAATTTGAAACCTACACACCATCAGAGTCCAGTCTTTCAGTGCAGGAATTCACCCATACTCTGGAGTGGTCAATTCTATATAATAAAAGCCTAATATGCTAAGTGTCCGGTCATCTGTTCAACCAATCAAAGCATAATATGATATAATAAGGCCGCTCAACCGCTCGCTATGACGTGCACTGACCACCAGGGGGGCAGATGTTCCAACTGGTAGGTTAGTTTGCTGCTGGGGTCCAGCCAATGGGGACTGAGCGAGACAGGCTGGACACACCCTGGAGCCCTCCTGTGGACCCTCCCTAGCTGGCCAACTTCCCGCGTCCCTCCCCAGCCCCAATCATGCACCGATGGGGTCCCTCGGCCTGGCCTGCACCCTCTCACAATCTTGGACCCCTTGGGGGATGTTGGAGAGCCAGTTTTGGCCCGATACCACAGCCCAGGCAGAGGGACCCCCCTGGTACACAAATTCGTGCACCAGGCCTCTAGTTCTATAATAAAGTACTCCCTTCACTGCAAACACCAGTTTGATAATAATAACAATATTGGGGTTCAAAACAATAACATTCAAACATTTGCAATTCTGTTTCAAATTTATTTCTAGTATTTTTCTCCCCCTTCTACTTCTATCCCACCCTTAACTATAATCCACTTGTTTAGGCAGAGGATGATTATTATGATGCCAATAGTTTTTCTCATTGACTATAAGGGGAAAAGGCACCATTGATTTTTCTAAAAACACTTGTCATGTTGCTCCCCCTATAAAATTTGAGAGTTGGTTGTGATGTAATTACTAACAAATAAAAATTATATTAAGAAAAAAGGTCACCTTTCTAAGGCAGTTGGTTCATAATTAATTCACAAGAACTGGTTCCTTTAAATACATAATTAACTTAAGGTGGGGTCCTCATCTAGCTAAACCATCTATCCATTCTTTATTTTTCTGAAAAGTGGAGACTACAGTTTTCCCTTCTACTTGCAGTCCTTCCAGGAAATATTTCAAAGTTCTGACTGCTTTATCAAGTCTCCATGCCAATCCAGAGATGGTTATTATACTACAGTAGTCACCTAAGTCAGTTTCCTTGAAAACAAATGGGGTGCTGAAATAAGTTGCACTTACTTTTCCATAAAAATAAAGTGACATAATTTGATCAATTGGAAAGAAGACTTGACCAAGTCTCCTTTCCAATTTAACAAGGCATGAAACTAGTCTGTTGAATGAGGGTGCATGCTATAATAAGTACTTGAGTTGAGCATAACATTAACATCAGCAGAAAGATAACTATTAATTGGCTTAATTGCTTTGCCCATGAGAATAAGAAATATTTACCTCTTGCTGGATGGAATCTCATTATCATAATGCTATGCAACTTTATCCTAATGCTAATCCTAGCTCTTTGGTCTCCTGTAGGCACACAAGATCTTCCCATTAGCATCAATAGTACAATGATGCCTACCTATTTGTGTTTATACAGATTTTACAAATAACTGAGAGAAACAAACTTTCATCACAGAGTTAAAATATTTAATGACAAAATTAGGGTTTGTTGTCATAGTGAATCATGAGCAGGTGTTACTTGTCTCTAAAAGAAACAAAAATTATATTTGACATCTTAGAGAACATCTGAAGAATGAACTGCACAACAGACTTCAGGAGTGCCACAATTCTAAAACTGAAGGAGAAATCTATCTTTAATACCCCATATTTAGGGCATTCTGTAAATGTTTTTACATAAATGCACAACCTTTGCTAGCCACAAAAGTATTATTAAGACGAATTTCACTGTAATTTGAAGTCTAACACATACTCTTTATTTTTTTTCAGAGCTTAAAAAAATGCTAACTACTGATCCTATTACATTTTACAAATACATTTTTAATATGAAACTTAACCTGAATAACTGTATACTTCCTGTACACAGATACCTAATAATACTAGTGAAGAATACTACGGCTACATTCCAGGAACTAATAACACTGGGAAATTTCATTTCTTTATGAGTTGTCAATACAATTTAAGAAGTCCTTCACAAAAACACAATATCCCGAAAACTCATAGCGAAGTGCAGAAATGAAACAAACAGAAATTAAATGTCTTCTAGCAAGGTCAGCCAAATTAATTGGTCCCAAATAATGTGAGTCGTTTTAGCAATTTTCTCTAGGTTAGATTTTATTAATACTTTGTATTACAGCACCTTCTACAAAAGGATATGTGTCATCACAGGCTCCTGTGCAAGAGTTCAAGAGGTTGAGGAGGGACAGGGATTGCTCTTTTGGCCTCTCTGAGGGATGGAGCCCTACTTATGACTTTGACACTGGGAAGTCAAGGTCATGGCCACAGCCAAGAAGCAAATCAATAGAGAAAGCTAATTCAGATAGGTCTCTTCTTCTAATCCAGGCTATTTCCAATAAGACACAAGCCTAAAGGATAAACAGAGAGTGAGGAAAGGGAAAGATGTGGAATACTTATATTTATGAAGAGTAGCTATCACAATTTGAGCAGGAAGGAAGAATCTCAAATTTCACAGTATGCTTGTGACCTCATCCTCTGCTACTTCAGAAGCAGCTCCGCAAACACTGTTGTTAGTTGGCAACAAATTGTATTTTTGAGTTTGGCTTATTGTCAGGGTGTTTTAGATTTACCCTTTCAATTATTTATACCAACTATCTACCTCTAAAGCTAGAATCCAATTTGGGAAAATGATTGTGTGTGTGTGTCTGAAACGAGGTCTGCAAGCAAAATCTTTTTGGAGTGATATTTTGGGCTTTTCTTAAAAATTATAAATGCTTCTAATGGTACTCCTCGGATAGAAAACTTCTTATTTCGTTAAACATTTTTGGCACCAAAAGAAAAGTACAAAATATTATAGTAAACTTCTATAGTTTACAATATAAATTTTACAGAGAGTTTTTTAGAATTGGATCATCTCCCTAAGAGGAGTCAGAAATTTGTCTACAGCAAACCCCATCTCCCTTTTGACACATACTGTATAAGATAATGTTTTTCTCCAATAGCCCAATGTTCTATCTCCCTGGGAAGTTCTCTATCAGGACAACTTAAGCTATTGAAATCAGCATAAATAATCCAAAAGTCATCTTATACTGCTATGTAAGAGGCTACAATACACGTGGACTCAATTGGTTCCATGGTAGGAAGGGACAGAAAGGGTCCTGAAGATTCAGGCAGCTTAAAAATCATTGTGCTGCGGTGGGAGGCTGGCAATGTGTCTGAATGTGCAGCTTGCCTCCTGTTTCAGGAAGACAAAGCATGGCTTTCATGTTTGGCATTTTAACCCTCTAAGAAACAGACGCCCGGGCTCTAAACCCAGTACTACCTCAAGTAATTCAAAATCATATGTGTGAACCAACTTCTTTCAGGCTTCACGATGGTGCTGTTTTCTGTCAGACCTGGCAAGCTGCAATTGCTGTGAAATGCAATTTGTCTAGAAACCCATACTGAAAATTACATTAAATAAGTAGCAATAACAACATCAACACTTCCAAAAATCAGATACCAGGAAACTGAAGGCCATTTCCCAAGGACAGTGTGAGGGTATCTTTAAGATAGACATGACTTTGTAAAAAGAAAACATTTTAAATGTAACATCTTTTCACATTATCAGTTACATAGACCTTTATCTGGACAAATCAATTCTTGATAAACATCCAAGCTCTTTTCAATACCAGCTACTGGAGTTAGGGACAATGACAAAAAACCAACAAGCAAACAAAAAAACCCAGCCATAAATAATGCACAGAGGTTTTTAAATAGGCTTTTTCTTCAGTCTTTAACCTCAAATTTTTATCCTTCATTTGATAGCTTCAAATAATCAGCCTAGAACCAAGTATTTAAACTGTACCTCAGAAAGGAGATTTCTATCTGTGATTCTGATTTGTTTTTTTGAATGCTGGTGATGGCTCATGCAAAAGATTATTACATAAAAAGCAACATCTAAGACTGCTGTTTCCCCTGATAAATCCAATTGTTTTTCATAATACAGATTTATTTCTCAGGATATAGCACCTTAACCTTCGAATTAAGAGTAGCTAGGAGACTGAGTGAAACCAATCATGGCTTGACTTTTATTTCCATCCAGGAACAATAACATCTGATGTCACCATTTTAAAATGTCTTCCTGTTTAATATCAGGGAAAAAAATACATGATGCCAGTTTAGACCCAGCTCAATATATCAGTTAGTCCAAATTTCACATTCAAACTACCATAAAAAAAAAGTTTAAAAAAGGAAACACACACACACACACACACACACACACACAGTGGAAAAAAGCAAAACCAAAATGAAACTGTTGCTATTGCAGCATTTTTAGCAAGATCATGAGGGAAATATATAAACACAACATCTTTTTTCATACTAACATCTTCAAAAGAAAAACAAAACCCCTAAATGTCCACATATTATTGGAAAAAAAGAAGCAAGTGGAGGTCCGGAATTCTTGAAAAAACTGCTGAGCAAACAAACTCTTCCATTTCTCTTCAGAGGCTCACCAGGATAGGCAGTTCCTCAACATTTGTGCTTCATGGCAAGCTAAGGAGAGAGAGAAAAGGGAGTTATTAGGCAGCAGGAGTTCAATGTGTTCTGTCCCCACGCCCACGATGAGAAGCAGCACCACGATTCTGCTTGCTGGGTTATCACCAGTACCATGCACATTGGCATCTATATAGTAAATGTGCATCGTTTCCCCAAATCGTCCATGGAGCATAGCCTTTGTTACTCCTCATCGCCCAGTCAGTGTACGTGACCAGGTGAAGGAGAGCGCTATGTGATGTTCCCTCATCCCACTGAAGAAACAATGGAAAAGCCAGTGCCAGGTAGAATGAGAGACCCACCCGAGGAACAGGTGGGGTAGACGAAGAAAGGCCTCTGGGCTCCTGGGTGACTAGTAATCCAGGAAACCCAAGACTCTTCAAAGGTAAGTATTTACTGACATCTCCTAAAGCATTGCAATCAACAATGACAGAGAAGCAATTTTCAATAATATCCACTCAATATCCACCCAGGACGTTCGACCAAGTCCAAAGCACTTGATTAAACCGTGTTAGGGCTGAACAATAGACCAAATCCAGATGGAGGAATGTGGTTTATTGAAATGTTAGATGTTTATAAATGGGAACACCAAATACACCATATCATTCAACATCTTCCCTGACCCAGCTGGAGCCCTTAATGATATATTTAAGGAAGTCTAGGCAGGTATGAACATAAAATTAAATCTGACATTGCTTTTCTCAGACAGATCCTTTCCAAGGAACCCAGAAGGCAGAGTTAAGACTGAATTGTAATTCTTCATATGTCCAGAGTCTGATATTAGGGATTAATCCCTGAATTTGGGACAGGAGCGACTAGGGGTAGGTGGCAGATTGAGAATTTGCTCTTTGAGCAAAGAGCAGGCGTTTCTATGTAGGAAATAACTTTATAGAAAGTTCTGTCATCTGCATCATGACCAGGGGCTCAGCCCTTGAAGACGTAGCAAGGGAAACCCTTCTGATTCCACCCAGAGGTGCTCTGCATCACACTGGAAGATGTCGAAGATACATTTCCTCAGTGTAATGCAGGGCAATCAATCCTAGTCTCCCCTTCCCCTTCTTGATGTCTCCAACAAAGAAGTGATAACTTGGGGCTACCACCTCAGGTAGGTCACCTGCAAGAGCAGCGCCAACATTTCTCTTGCAGCTGCTGCACCCGGGCCAAGTCAGCATGTGACTTGGGGAGGGGACTGTGAACCGAGGCCTCATGTTGCTAATCTCTGCAAGACCTCCACAGGCCTTCTGCAGTGCTGACGGCAATATCAGTCAACTGTCAGACAGTGTGGTGAAGTCAGGCTGTGTGCCAGGTGCTGTGGGTTTTTGCCACGAAGGATGGAGGTGGCTTTTAACTCCTGACCTCAAAGAGTTTATGGAAACGTGGATGGAAGTGGCAGAACCAGGGCTCTCCCTCCAGTGCATCCTATTCCCCGGCCACACTGTGAGCCCCTCTGCTGTATGGCCCCATGTCTTGCTCTGTCTTCCAGTGTTTATGCATTATTTAGCAATGTGGGCGGACCATTCATATCAATATAGAGCTGTTAAGTGTTGTGCATAATGAATAACAGTCATAAATATTTGATCAATGCTGCTGTCCTCTTATTCACTGAGCTGTTAACCTTCAACTAGAGGGCTTGTGCCGATTCACCCAGTCAGTAATCTTTAGCAGTGATGGGGCTGCTGCTCCCAGGCCCTGGTTACCACTTCAGTGCGTCTGGACCTGCACAAAGGGGAGTCCCAGTCAGGCGAGTGTAGCCAGCTCAGCTTTGCAGAAATACAACTGGATTGGACATTCTGCTATTTGAGGTGTTTTTGCAGAAAGTCAGAAAGCGGCATCCTTTCCATGCTACCTAGATTTTTTGCTTGGGAGCTAGAATATGGAAGGCAGGGTACTGTTGCTTCCCTGATATGACCTTGAGCTCTAAAATCACAACTGCTTTGTACCTCATGCCTATAAATACCATCTGCAACTCAAATGTGATGGATCCAGTTCCTATAGAAGGGGAGTTTAAAATATCCTTTTGATATATTTTATTTTCTTATTATGTCATGGAAAGCTTTCTCTTTCAACTCTTTCAAAGCCGTGCAAACTACTACCCCCAAATAATAATAATATGATAATAATAATAATAATAAATCATTACTCATACTGGGGGAATCTTTAAGAGGCCTGGACTTTTATTTATTTATTTTTAAAAATATTTTATTGATTTTTCACAGAGAAGAAGGGAGAGGGACAGAGAGCCAGAAACATCGATGAGAGAGAAACATTGACAGCTGTCTCTTGCACGCCCCCCACTGGGGATGTGCCCGCAACCAAGGTACATGCCCTTGACCGGAATCGAACCTGGGACCCTTCAGTCTGCAGGCCGACGCTCTATTCACTGAGCCAAACCGGTTCGGCAAGAGGCCTGGACTTTTGAGGTCCCTTCTGGCCCAGAGACCCAAAGGAAGCACACAGAGTAAGGACACAAGCAGCCAGTGAGGCAGATGCCACTGACCACTCCCTCCCCCACAAATTAGGCTTGTGCAAAACAGGGCGGATCACCCTTCCTTTCCGCGAGAAATGTCATCCGAGGATGCCTGGGTGTGGGTCCCGCTCTCGCCTGCTGACTCACTGCCCGGCAGGCCTCAGAGTGCTGCACACACTGCAACGTTGTGCTTTTGGGGCAGGGACAGTGAGCAGGTCTGTTCCGTGGCTGAGCTGCACTTTCCTAAGGGCTGAGCGTGTACCTGGCCCACAGCTCGGGAAGGAACCCCACTTCCCCAAGCCTGGCTGACCGAGCTGGGGGAGAGGGGCTGCGGGGGCATTTTCCATCTGCTCTACAGAACACAAACGCCCACACATCTTGATGGCAGGGTCATGCAAAGGTGACCCACTAGCTGGCATACCTGGTCATCGCAGGAGTACCCGGGAAAGCGAGAAAGCCGGGGATCCTTTTCTCCTGCAATCTAAAGGGCGGGCCACACTCTCCAGCCAGAGGTGCTGCCCCTGTTCAACCAGGAAACATGAAGAACTGTCGCCTGGAATTGCCGTTCTCTGCTCGGGGCTCTCACGTGGCACTGAGTCTCGACTTGTAAGTACAGCTGCCCTTCCTGAGTCAGCACAGCCACGTGTCTGGGGGCTGGAATGCTTGGCTTCCACCTCCGAACTCTCTCCTCACCAGGCAGCCTGAGGGTTCTGACCAGTGAAAGGACATCTTCATGGTCAGCCTATACCAGTGGGTTCAAATCAGAAAGCCCTAGTCTCCAGGAAAATAGCCACACCCTATCTAAAGAGGCCAGTCTCCTCGTTAGGAATACTGCCAATGGCGGTGATTCATAAGCACACATCCCAGTTTGCCCCAACAGTGTCTCCCTCACACTCCCTCGACAGACACTAGCAGCCCGACCCTCTCCTCCTCAGAACATCCACAGGAGGGGATGTCACTGGCTGGCACGGATCCTCCCAGTGGTTAAAGCTAGAGGCTCTTTTGCCTTTGGTGGGCTAGTTGGTTTCTTTTCCGGTGGATTCTGCTTCAAGGGCTGCTCTGTGTTTAGAAAGCATCAGCATGTAGCAGGAGGCCCTCCCTCTCCCCACTGGAGGATACAACATCTTCCCCTCTAACCCCTCCCATCCCTGTGTTAGTATCCTCAAGCCCATTTCTACACCCTCCTCCCCCTTCCTCACCATACTGTGTTCATTATTCAACCACATAGGGCAGGGTCAGCAGAAACCATTGTTATGGACATAATTACAACAAAATAGAGGCCCGGTGCACGAATCGTGCATAGGTGGGGTCTGCGCGGCCCGATCAGAGGGGCCTCGGGCGGTTGGCCAGCCAGCCCCGCCCCCTGGTCAAACTCCTGCTCAAACTCTCAGTCGAGGGGACAATTTGTATATTAGCCTTTTATTATATAGGATATTAATTTAGATTTATATGTGCCATGTATTGTGTTAATAGATTTATAGTTTGGAATTCATTCAATTCTCTCAGTAACCTATAAGATAGATATTAGTATTAATTAGCCATGTTTTACTGATGAAGGAACTGGAATTTAGAGAAATTAAGCACTTGCTCAATGTCACTGATGAGTAAATTACTGAGATGATAAATCAAACACAAGATGATAATCACCACACCATACATACTGCCTTCCCAATTACTTAACAAATTTTGCCAAAATACCAGGGAAACAGGGTGACCAGGGCCAAGAATTCCGGCCATCTGCTTATGTTATCCAGTCCAGTGTTTGTATAAATTCTTCTGAGGGGGTCGCCCACTTCGATGACCTCCAGGTATTGTCTCCTCCACCTTAGGAAGTGCAATTTCACAGACATCCTTGATAACCTGGTTCATGGTTTAATCATTAACCGAAGTTCTTGTTTTAGCAGAATTTTATCAGTGCACTATCGCTTGCTCTATTCTGTGTGGTCATACATAAAAGAGAATCGCATGTACTATCACCCTTCCCAGACTTGAAGACAATTACAAATTATTCCCTTTAGCCTTCTCTTCTCCAAATTGACACTTTAACCATTTCTCCAGACTTCCTCTGTCCACCTTTCATTTAAATCACTGAAGTTGCTGTTGCTATAAATGAAGCTGGGGCTGGAATCCTAGCATTTCTAGCTCATCATTATTTCTGTATTATGAAGGCTAGAGAAGGGATCAAGGGACAAGCGAACCATAAATCTGAGCTCGCTCCCTCCGTGACAGCCACAGCAAGCCGAGGCGCTGGCCTGCATTTTCAAACAGATCTGCCCACGTCTCCTCCAGGGAACCCCAAAGGGGCCCCCAAGGCAGCTGTTCAGTAAGACCCTGTCATGATAGAAAGTTGATGACACAATGAAATAGGTCTGTGCAAAGGGGCTGCAGGAAGGGCAGGCAGGAATCATCCATTTGGAATTGGATCCGCAGTCTGGTCCCAGCCTGAGCCCCAGGCCTGAGCTCAGCTGGAGAGATTTTTCTTGTTCTTTTTCAGGTTGTCTATTCTTGTTTCCTCAGCAAAACTGGGGTTTTCTGTTGAAGCAAATCAACCCCCACATTTCCCAACAAGGTCACCTGAAAAGCATATGTGTAAGGCCAGGTCATGAGTCTGAGATGCTAACAGTTAGCAGAAGTTGTTTCTGACAACCTAGATTCAAATCACTAGCCAGAGAAGAACTGCTCTGATTTTAAACACAAGAAGAGCAATAAATCAATCCTCTCTATCGTCTGACCAACAGGGACTCTTTAGTTTGTGACTGCCTTAGATAGCTAGCTGCCAATAAAAACTCCCCCTTCCCCTCCAAAAGGCACATTCTTAGTGAGTGTGTGAGTGTGGGTGTGTGTACCCATGGTCACGGTCACTGGGAAATGCTTTTCTTTGGGTTCAGAGGCAGGAGGGAACCTTGCAGGCAGCTCTGGGCTGGTCAGGTCGGCCTTAGAGGTCCACAGCCCCTTGCAGAGGGAGGCCAGCCCTGAGATGCACCATGTCCTGGGACGACAGCTTGATTTCATATGGTGAAAAGATAAGAACACAGGATGCTGAGCTCATGACCGGAAAGAGACAGCAAGGAAAAGTAAGCACAAGCAGCCCTAAGTCCTCTTCCAGCCCAGGCCAAGGGAGGGGGGTGTTCTGGGACCTGAGCTCTTCCTCCCTCCCCACACTGTTCCCTGAGACTTGAGCCCTGAACTTCTGGGCAGGAATTAAAGATGGTCCACACTTCTCTAAGGTCCAAGGTCAGCGATAGGGATAAAGATGTCAGAAAGGAGATCTCTAAAATCAGAAAGGAGATACCCAAACAAACAGGGACAGGAGGAATCTTTCAGGACTCTGATACTTAGCAAGTAGCAGATGGAAATTGTATAGGGGGGAAAAGGTTTCATTTTGTATCTTCCCTCATGGGGGACATAGGGAAAACAAGTCTCTCAGCACCGAAGCTCACTGCCAGCCCAGAGCTGAGACCTCTGCCATCTGCAGGACCCACCTTGTGTGCAGTTTCTGCAAACTGCTGGGCGCTGTTCTTCAAGTCCTCGGTCTTCTCCTCTGCTCGGCCTAACCGCTCCCCACGCTCGTTCAAGGCCTGGCTCGCTTTCTGCACGGCACTGGACACACTATCGGCCGCTGAATGGAGGATGCTGTTTCCTGAAGAAGGACAGCAAGAGCATCAGAAACTGGCTCGGCTGGACCACAGTGACAGACCCTGCCAGGGGTGCACAGCCTGTAAGAGCATGGCAGGCCACACGATACAAAGACCAAGTCAACATTTCTTCTGATTGGGTCTCACTGAATCACTGGCAGGAAAAATACCTCTTGGCTGTAGGACCTGGGCAAATGCTGAGAGCTTCTCTCACATCCCCATCACCAACACACCACTCATTCCCACTCTCCCGGCATTCTGTTTATGGAAGCATAAAGGGACTGGGCCCTCCTGGATTTAGGACTTGGCTTGCATGGGAAATGGGAATCATGATAAGTTCATGAAATTAGGCAAGTTTAATGAGACATGTCCAGATCTTATGCGCCTTTCCCCTTGACCTGGGGTTTAGGTGAACAACCACAGGAAAAGTGGGGGCACAGAACTTTTCCAGATATAATGCTCTGTATTCCTTTCAATCCTCCCCTTCCATTTTAACCTTCATCCCTAAATGTATGGCTCCACATAAGAAACTGAATCAACCTCAAAGTCCGGAGTAGATGTGTCACCTCCCAACCTTGAATTCTGAGCTGTGGCTCTGTTGGTTGGGTCTCCTTGCCTTTGATCTCTAGTGTATGAAATATGGTGCCTCAACACTGCACTTAGGCAGGAGGTAGAAAACAGTGAATTAGTGAGCTTAGCACTCCCAGATTCACTAGAGATGATACTGAGAAAGTTGGAAGTCATCATGTTTCAAAGGCTTAGGCATCCCTGACATCCCACTTGCCAGGACTTGGAAACAGAACTCAACAGTGAAGAACTGGCAGATGCATAAGCCACTGAGAACAAGCATCTTGCAAAATGACAACCGAAGGAAATTTATGGCTGCATTTTGTTAACATTAAGTGGAAGCTATTTAATGGCATTTAGTGTAATAGCTTTATGTCTTTGAATAAGTTTATTACATCATTTAACTTTGTACCTGAGATGGATGCATCTAGCCACAGACAGCTTTTAATAGAAATGTAATTTCCTCTTGTCTCAGCTGCAAAGGCTTCCTAATTTCTCCTCTGTGGGAACAGTCTGTGGTTTGTAGAAAATGATCTCAGGAGAAGAAAGTGCCTTGCCCAGAGGAAGCACTTCATGAATTGTTTACCATTTTTCTTCTTTTGGGGTGGATTTCAAGGGCTTCCACTAGCATTAAAGGAAGGAGAATGGGGGTAACTTAGTATTACTCAGTTGCATCAAGCACTACAACGAGCCAAGATAAATCGGCACAGATGAATAGGGACCAGGAGAGAAGAGGCTCTGGAGTAATCTGGTTGAATGCAAGCGTTGGAATGGAAGGTCTAGGTCCTCAGAACAGATTTAGAAGGAGAAATCTTGGTCCCCCTTTCTTTCACATCATACTCATAACTATGATGACAGCCTATCATCACTGTCTAACATTTCAATAGCATTTTGCAATCATAAAACTCCTTCACAAATATCATCTCTTTTGTCCAAAAATTCTCCTGAAAAGGCTGAGACTAGTTGAGGTTAAGTGGCTTGTACAAGATCATGTCACCAGGGACACAGCCAGCACTAGAACCTGGTATTCCAATGACTTTTCCTTATTCTGTACCTTCCTCTTTGCAGATAAGGTGTTGGTTCTGGGAAGCAATCTACTATGCCAGAATTATAAGCAGATAAGCAAAGAGAGGTTTTGACAGGTTATTTCCTCAGGTAATGCCTGACTGTTTCTGCCCTCTAGGCATTCCTCTTGGTAAATGAAGAGTTATTGCCTGTGTGGCATTGCAAGTCAAGTGTTCTCAAGAAGAA
Organism: Myotis lucifugus; assembly: GCF_000147115.1. Lineage (NCBI taxonomy): Eukaryota > Metazoa > Chordata > Mammalia > Chiroptera > Vespertilionidae > Myotis > Myotis lucifugus. The sequence continues at coordinate 232,243 of NW_005871720.1, read as the reverse complement.
AGAGGGCATTGGGATGGAATAGGAAGATGGAGAAGGGACTGGAAGGTGAGGAGTAGGGGAGGGCACAAGAAGATCTCCCCCCTTTCCTGCTTCCTTCCACATACCCACAGTTTAGTCACCAGAAGCTAGGGGAAAAAATGGGGCTAAGAATCTGCAACTTCACAGCTAGGAATAGCTGCACTAAAGTAAAGGGATTTTATAAGTAGCTTTCACAAAATGAAGAGGGTTTATAACCAGGACTTGTCTTTTCCCAGTGGAATTGACCCTCATGATATTCTCAAAGTTCAGATATATGTGTTTCTGAAATGATCTTGCTATGCACAAACCATACTGCTTTCTTGTCATGACTTCCATAAAGTTAATTTTGCACATGATGTCAGGTGACACTACATCCTATTTTATATAATACTAGAGGCCTGGTGCATGAAAATTCATGCACTGGAGCGGGGCGTCCCTCAGCCCAGCCTGCCCCCTCTCACAGTCCGAGAGCCCTCAGGGGTGGGAGGCGACCTGGCGATCAAGGGAAGGCAATGCTCCCATCACACCTCTGGTACTGCCACTGCCGGCAGCGCAAGCCTCGGCTGGCACCTGGTTACCTGAGCCTCGGGCAGCCCTGGGCTGCTGGGCAGCCGCCATCCAAGGCTTGCTTGCGCCTTGGGCTGGCTCTGGGCAGCTGGGCAGCTGACATCTGAGGCTTGCCTGCACCCCAGGCGTCGGCTGGGCAGCTGCCATCCGAGGCTTGCCTGTGCCTCAGGCTGGCCCTGGGCAGCTGGGCAGCCAACATCCGAGGCTTGCCTGCACCTTGGGCCGGCCCTGGATGGCTGGTGGGCTGAAGGGACTGGGGGTCTTTGGAGGCAGGCACGCGGAGTGGCTGGGCCTGCCTGGGGGCAGGCCCGGGCTTGCCATGTGCCTGCCACCCCAGTGGGGTTGAGGGGACTGGGCCCCACCATCTTGCGGCTGTGGGTGCCGCCATCCTTGAGAGCGTGGCAGTCAATTAGCATATTCCTTCCTTATTGGCTGTGGGCACTGCAATCTTTGAGGGCGGGCAATCAATTAGCATATTCCCTCCTTATTGGCTGTGGGCGCTGCCATCTTTGAGGGCGGGACAGTCAATTAGCATATTCCTTCCTTATTGGCTGTGGGCGCCACCAACTTTGCAATGGCATGAGGGTCAATTAGTATATTCCCTCTTTATTAGATAGGACTAGAGGCCCGGTGCACAAAATTCATGCACTTGGGGGTCCTGGCTTCTGGCTGAGCTGTGCTCCTCCTGTGGGAGCGCACTGACCACCAGGGGGCAGTTCCTGCATTGAGTATCTGCCCCCTGGGGTCAGTGCATGTCATAGTGACCAGTCATTCCACTGTTCAGTGGATTTGCACATTAGCCTTTTATTATACAGATGATTTAACCAATAGTCCAAATGTTATAACTAAAAGAGCGAACCAAATGCTGTGTCCACTATTCAAAGATGACACTGTTGACTACTATCAATAGAAAGTCTATCTTTGGTTGTTTTGGGGCATGAGGATGGATTTGAACAAATCTTGTTGCCTAAGTTGAAATAACCTCTCTTGGTTTCAATTCTATCCACATTTCAGGCCCAGTGAAGTCCTATCACCTTTATCAAGCTTCAGGATAATTCCATTCTTTCCTTTCCCTCAACTCTGGGAGAACTGTCCATATCCTTCTGGTGTGCTTTATCAAGTATAATCATGGGCGACTCTTCCACCTCATTTTTTCACCTGTAGATGCACTGATTTCCAAGCTGGAGTATAAATTCCCTGAGGATACCACTTGACTCTATTGACCATTCCCTAATTCTTGAATTTTCTTCTCTTGATTTGGGTCTCCTGCTTGCTTACTTTCTTCTCTCTGAGATCTTCTTGCTAATGCTGTAATTCAAGGATTCTATCATTGGCCATCTTCTCTTAGGCACTCTACAGACTCTCTCTGGGACAATTTTACTCAGCTCATGGCTTCAATGGCCAAACTTTTATCCTTAGCTAGACTGTGCTGCTGAGCTCCAGATCTTTAGTATGTTTTCTTACTGGACAACTCCAGGTGAGTGGTCCACACTCATCTTGAAATCAGTATGTCTAAACATGACCCTATTACCCTTCCCTTCACACTTGCTTTTCTTTTGGGCTCTCCTGCTCAGTGACTAACCTCACTATCTGCCCAGCTCCTCAATTCAGAAGTCTGGGAGTCAAGTCTAGATTCCTCCCTCATTTTCACCCCATACAACTAAAGGTCACCTCCTACACAGCTCTCTGCTACCATTCACATTGTTTCTGTATTGATCCAATTCCTCTCATATTCAGAGTTATAGAGACAGCCTTTTGTCTAACTGTCCTTACACCTTTCTGGTCTGTCTTCCACACTTTTATAGTACACTTTTAAAAAGGCAAGTCTGTTTTCTATAGTGACTGTACCAATTTACTAGTACATTCCCACTAGCAGTGTGGGAGGGCTCCTTTTCTCCACATCTTCTCCAATACTCATTATTTCTTATCTTATTTATAATAGCTTTTCTCACAGGTGTGAGGTGGCATCTCATTGTGGTTTTGATGTGCATTTTTCTTATAATTAGTGACGTTGAATATTTTTTCACATATATGTTATCCATCTGTGTGTCTGTGTTGGAAAAGTGTCTGAGTCCTATACCCATTTCTTAATCAAATTGTTTCTTTTTCTGTTTGTTGAGTTGTATAAGTTTTCTATATATTTAGGAGATTAGCCCTTTATCAGAGGTATCATTTGTAAATATCTTCTCTCATTCAGTTTGTTACCTTTTTTGTTATTGAATATATATATAATGCTGTACAGAAGCTTTTTTAGTTTGATGTAGTCCCATTCATTTATTTTTGCTTCTATTTCCCCTTTCTTTGAAGTCAAGTTCACAAACATCTCTCTGAGACCAAGGTCCATAAGTTTAACACCTATGTTTTCTTCTATGTTTTTATTGTTTCAGGTCTTATATTCAAGTCCTAATCCATTTGAATTAATTTTTGTATATGGTGTCAGATAGCAGTCTAGTTTCATTCTTTTGCATGTGGCTTTCCAGTTTTCTTAGCACCATTTATTAAAGAGCCTTTGCTTTTCCCATAATATGTTTTTGGTTCCTTTGTTGAAAATTAGTTGCCCATATGTGTGTGGGTTTATTTCTGCTGTCAATTCTGTTTCATTGGTCTGTGTAATTTTTCCTGCCAATACCTAGTGTTTTTATTATTGTATCTTTGTACTATAGTTTCAAGTCAGGAAGTGTGATTCCTATGACTTTGGGGTTTGCTTGCCCTCCTACCCCTCCACCTCAGAAGGCTATTCAGGGTCTTTTGAGGTTCTATACAAAACTAATGCATTTTTTGGTCCTGTTTCTGTGAAAAATGCCATTACTATATTACCCAGCAATCCCTCGTCTCAAAAATTTCTAGCCAAAATTTTTCAAAATACTTATTCATAAAGATACATGTGCCCCATTGTTTGCAGCATTAGTCACCACAGTCAACACATGAAAACATGTCTTGTGCCCCTTGTGTCCTAAGCGTCCTCTGACAGATGAATGGATAAAAAGTATGTGCAATGGAATACTACCCAGGTACAAAAATGATGGAATTTGAGACATTGGTGACAACATGGATGGATCTTGAGAGTATCATGTTAAGTCAAATTAGTCAGATGGAAATGTGTAAAAACTGTATGGTTTCAGTCACTGTGGGATATCAAGCAACAAATGAACAAACAAAGAAGACAAAAGAAGTCATAGATCCAAACAACAGAATGGTAGTTACCAGAGGAAAAGGGGGTAGGGAGAACAAAGAGGATAAAGGGGATCAGATATATGGTGACAGAGGTGAGCACACAATAGAGTATACAGATGTCATATTATAAAGTGGTACACCTGAAATTTACATAATGTTATTAACCAATGTTACCCCAATAAATTTAACTTGAAAAATTTTTAAAAAGGCAAGTCTGTTACCACCACCCCACTACTTCGAGATAAAAGTGAGACTTGTACTCTGCTTCTCTCTCTCAGGTCTTCTCTTGGAACCCCATTCATTTTCCCTTCTACCTAGCATTTTCTAATCCCACCCCTTGCCAAAATTTTCACAAATGTGTCATGTTTCTTTTACCTATATGCCTTTGTACTTCCTGCTACGTCTGTCTGGAACTCTGCTTCTCATCTTAGCCCTCCCACTTACCTCTAAATCAGGGGTCCTCAAACTACGGCCCACGGGCCACATGCAAATACAAATATTGTATTTGTTCCCGTTTTGTTTTTTTACTTCAAAATAAGATATGTGCAGTGTGCATAGGAATTTGTTCATAGTTTTTTTTTAAACTATAGTCTGGCCCTCCAACAGTCTGAGGGACAGTGAACTGGCCCCCTGTTTAAAAAGTTTGAGGACCCCTGCTCTAAATACTGCAATACACTCCAGACCTCTTTTCTAGGAAACCTCATCATGCCTCGCCCATCCTACCCTTGCTGCCCCCAGCACACACATCATCGTGTATCTATTTGAAATGGTGTATTTATTTTTCTGCATGTAATAGTTGGATATCTAGGGTGATCTCCTTGAGGGCAGTAACTGTGTCTTTCTCACTTCTGATTCCCAATCCATGGCACACAGTAGACACTTAATAAATGTTGGTTGACTGAGAGGCAGCAAGTACCAGTATATATCACCCCTCTTATGATTTCTTCATGCCTTTGCAGAGAGTTGGATACGTAACTGATGCTGTCATATGATCTAACTAGGTCCTGAAATTCTAAATTTGCCAAATGGCTAAGGGTTTAGTCTATGTCTAGTGAAGTTAACTATCTCCTTTAGAGATTGTGCCAGGAATTTAATGAATTAGGTCAACAGCAAAATGCAAAAAAGGAAATGTTTTTGCTATAGCAAAAGTAAAGAGGAAGTTTATAAAAAATTGTTGTTATTAGTCTTAAAATAAACAACTGTAAAGTATAAAAATAATAGAAGTTAAATAGCTTAATAAATACATCCAATGCAAAAATGACAGTTGCCTGAATCTTACTATTTCTAGACATTTAATAAAATATGCTCTTCATAACAACCTAATGTGATGGGCATATCATCATTTTTAAAATCCCATTTTTACAGTTGGGAGCAGCAACATAGAGAGAGAGATTTAACAATGTTCCAGGAATCACACAGTAAACAAATAGCATTGTGTGAACTGACTCTCCATGGGAATTTCCTTGTAATGAGATTAATGACACAGTCTGTATTAACTATATGCAATAAGACTAGTGTAGTAATTCCTAATGCACTTCTTAAAGTCATAATATGAAATAAAACATCCTGTCCTTATTATAAGTTAAAAAATCTTACTGTAGAAAATTTAGAATACACATTACAAAAAGGCAATAAAATTATATCATATTCAATTGCTTAGAGATGACCATAAATTATATTTATGGTACATTTTATTGTAGTATTTTTCTGTATATGCTTTTCTGAAACCATACTCTATATATTTAGTTATATATATCCTGTTGTGGGTACTTTCCTATGTCGTGAAAATTGTTTGAAAATACTGTTTATAATAGCTGCATTACATTATTGTAATTTATTCAACTACTAGAATAGAAGCCTGACGCACAAAATTCGTGCAAGATTAGGCCTTCCTGCCCCCAGCTGCCGGCACCGGCTTCCCTCTGGCACCCGGGACCCAGGTTCCCTTGCAGCCCCGGCTTCACCCAGAAGGAGGTCTAGTCTAATTAGCATATTACGTTTTTATTATTATAGATTACTCTTTTAGATATTCGTTGTGTTTCCAAAAGTCTTACTTTTTCAAATGAGGCCATGGTTACCTTCTTGCATTTACAAACACACACACACACACACATACAACTTTGCCCACATCTCTGATAATTCCTAGAAATAAAACTGCTGGTTCAAAGGACATGCACATTTTTGAGGCTCATGGTGGATGTGGAAGATTGCTTCCATGAAAGACTTGTTCAACAATCAGAACTATTCATTGGAGTGCATACTATGTGCTAGGCACTGTTACGTTGACATAGTTGGCAGAAAGACTTTGAGGGAGTGATTTACCTTCTCTGATCTTCAATGTCCTCATCTGTGATATGAACAGCAAGCCACCCATCTCATGTGGCTGATGTGGAAATGAAGATGAAGATGTATACAGAGTGCCTGTAGGTGCTCAATGGACACTTGTTCCTCCACCTCCCAAAGACCACATCTGCTTTGGAGGAACTTTGGAAATGGCACAATACACCCCATTCCATTGCATGTCTCCCTCTTTGCCCTCTTATCTCAGGGCTAAGTGTCTTGAGGCTCGCAGAAGGCATTTCTTAGATATCTTGTATACCTGCTGTGTGTAGCTCAGGGTGTTGCTTAGACATGGAGCTGAACACATACTCATTAAGTCAATGAGTATGCTTTGTACATAGGATGCCTGACTCAAAAGTTGGGGCTCATCATATTGTGCTGAGTTAATCTGGAACTAAAACAGCCTTCCAAGGCAGACAGAGCAGTAATTCTCTCGAAATAGAAACAAAGCATATTAATACCTAAATTTGTTCATTCAAGCACAGCAAATGAAGTCAACTGCCTTTTGAATTATAGCCTCCAAAGAGTTCAGCGGACACTATTCTTACTTCATTGATGTTGCATTCACATCAGTATCACTCAATATGTGCTTTTAAAATATATATTTGGCATCTTTCTGTTTAATGATTTAGAAGATTTTGAGAGAGCAACTTGAGATAAAGCTTTAACAATGTATTATTACTGTTTAAAATCACAATTAAAAAGTAACAGTAGAAGAGAAAAAAGAGGAGGAAAGTTTTGTTGTTGTTGTTAATCCTCACCCAAGAATATTTTTCCTTTTTTTTTTTTTTTTTTTTAAGAGAGAGAGTGAAAGGGAGGGGGAAAATACAGAGAGAGAGAGAGAGACATTGATGTGAGAGAGAAACACTAATTGGTTGCCTCCCACATGTGCCCCAACCAGGGCCGGGGATCAAGCCTGCAACTGAGGTACGTGCCCTTGACCAGAATCGAACCCAAGACCCTTCAATCCGAGGGCTTATGTTCTATCCACTGAGCCAAACTGGCTAGGGCAAGGGGAGGAGAGATCTTAAAAAGCACACAAAATACTCTAATAGCCATTATAATAGCACAAACAGCCTTCCAAGGCAGACAGAGCAGTAATTCTCTCAAAATAGAAACTAAGCATATTAATACCTAAATTTGTTCATTCAAGCACAGCAAATAAGGTCAAATAAAGTCTACTACTAGTGGACATATTAGCAAAAGAGAAGTCTCATGGAAAACTGATTCCCTGTCCGTGGGCCTTCTCAGTGCCAAAGTCACTCTGAACCACTCACACACTATTCTGCTCGGAGATGAGCTCCCACCTCCGCCCCGTGGGTAGTAATTCAGTTGCATGGTAATCATAATGATTCTAATGAGGTTCTGCTTAGTACTGTGACTTGATTTAACATTTTACAGATTAATAATTGAAATAATAATGATGACATTAGCTTTCACTTCTACAGAGTGATTGAATGCAAAGGCCTATCTAGTGAAACACATTGGTTCCTTTGTTGTAGGTTTTTGTTAATCCTCATGCAAAGATATTTTTTCCATTGATTTTTAGAGAGTGGAAGGGAAGGAGGGAGGGGGAGAGAGAGAGAGAGAGAGAGAGAGAGAGAGAGAGAGAGAGAGAGAGATACCAATTGGTTGCCTCTTGCATGTCCCCCTACAGGGGCCTGGGACCAAACCTGTAACCCAGGTACATGCCCTTGGCTGGGAATTGAACCCGTGACCCTTTGGTGCACAGACTGACACTCTAACCACTGAACCACACTGACTAGGGTGAAACTCATTGGTTCTTAACTCCATTAATTGTCTGTGAGCATGGGTAAACTGCCAAGCTCTTTCACCATTACACTGACTAATCAATACAAATCACACTGCTGCACTTCAGTGTTGGACAACCTCTAGGACTCCCTTGTAAGATGGAGATTCTTTCAAAAGGTAGAACTTCATTTCTACTTTTGACTGATCAGTAAGTTCTGTTACATGCTCAGGTTATAGTAAGCCTTTCTTAAAGGAAGAGTTAGTTGTTGCCGCATGTTAGGCACATGTGCAGTGTGAGGATCAGTCACTCACAGAAAAAGCTAGTTTTCACTGTCTACTCTGTTCAGGGGCTATGCTAAGTTGTCAAGTCCTCAAAGGAATATATTCTTACTCTACTCTATAATTCAGGATAAAAGTGCTCAGGGAGCTGAAGTAGCTCAACCAAGATCATCCAGATCTTGACCCTAAAAAAAGCATATTGGTTTTTTTTTAATCCTCATCCAAGTATATTTTTTCCACTGCTTTTCATAGAGAGTGGAAAGGAGGGATGGAGAGAGAGTGGAGGGAGGGAGAGGGAGAGAAAGAGAGGGAGAGAGAGAGAGAGAGAGAGAGAGAGACAGACATTGATGTGTGACACATCAATTGGTTGCCTCCCGCATGCACCCTGACTAGGGTTGGGGATCAATCCTGCAACCCAGGTATGTACCCTTGACCAGGAATTGAACCCTCAACCATTTGGTGTGAAGACCCATGCTCTAACCGCTGAGCCACAATGACCAGGCACATTTTGTTATTTTAAAAATAATTGTATATATTTAAGGTTTACAACATGATGATTTGATGTACATATACTACTTAGTAAAATGATTGCTACAATCAAGCTAATTACATATCCACCTCCTCATGGTTTTCTTTCTTTCTTTCTTTCTTTCTTTCTTTCTTTCTTTCTTTCTTTCTTTCTTTCTTTTTTCTTGTGTGTGTTGAGAGGACCTGAAATCTATTCTTTTACCAAATTTCCAGTGTTCAATATAGTATTATTAACTATAGTCATCATGCTATGCATTAAATCTCTAGACTTACTCATCTTACATAACTTCAACTATGTACCCTTGGACCAACATCTGTCCATATCCACACATCCCTGCCTGTGGTAATCACACATGAGAAGAAAAAAAAACCCTACATGATCTCACTTATATGTGGAGTCTAAAAAACTCAAATACACAGAAGCTCAGAGTTGCCCCCAAAGCTCTTAAGGACTATGTCAGCATTTCCCAAAGTGGTTGTGTGGCCTTAAAAAATCCTACATAAAAAACACAATCCTATTGTAAAATGACTTTGCAAAAATACCAATTTAGTTGGCTTCTTTATTGCAGAACTTTGCAAAACCTTTAATATGCTAATGTAAGTTGTTAATCAAAAGAAGGTAGGGGTAGGAGCATGAGAGATCTGTTAGCAGAATTTCTCGACATATTTATTTACAAGGTTCTTGTAAATAAAATCTGCTTTGAGAAATGCTACAATAAACCATACTGACTTCTAAGTTAAAGGAAGAAAACTAAATAAATCCAGGCTGTCCTCATCAATTTAGTAATAGATGGACAAGTCATGTAATTACATTAAAAAGGCTTGCTTTATAGAAGCAGTAGAACAGATATAGCATGTTAAATGGCAGTTTGAGAATTATCTTTTGTTTTAAGTTGGTGGCTAATTTCAGGGACCATAAAGCTTGTTTGTTGCCTGCAGCTGGATGGCAAAGAAAATTGGACTAAGAGCTCAGGAGTACTTTGTAAACCCATAAACTCAAAAGCCTGTTGGAAAGAGACCTTGGTGTTATCTATTGCTGGCATTACCAAAGGAAGAAGAATGGACCACTATACATTCTGTTGGTGATGTTAAGGTAATTCAGTGGAACCTCAGCCTGTTCTCCAGTCATAGGCAAACCCCACAGCTAAGGACACAGGAGGAAGCCCCAGGCTCCCTCCTGTCCTATAGAAGCCGATGAGTTCATACTCTTCTCCATTCATGGCCCCAATATTTCCAATGGCAAGGGTCAAACATGTAGGATTCTGTTCATGTCCTTTAAACACTTGAACTCAGGATATGTAGAGAAATTCAGCAGTCCTTTAGTATTCATTTAAACTTGGTCACATGAACATGCTCTTATAAGAGGTATGGGTCATCAGCAGAATAAATTCAAGGAGGCTTCTTTTTGTTCTGTTTTGTTCAGAGGATACAGGCTCTGAGAGGGATAGCTTAAATGCAGCTTGAAAGAGGAAACCCCTGTTCTGAGGTTAAACACCTCGAATGGCTCTTAACTTGCTAAAATGGATTTTGTTTCCTGTCTTCGGATGTCTGGTGACAAACTGCCCATGATCTGCAGTTCTCTGTTTTCAATGTGGTTGGAAGCTAGTGACTTTTACTTTAATAACCACAATTTCAAGTCCTGATATATACAATTTAAAAACCCTCAACAATGCTACCAACCAAGACTGATTGAACATGTGGAGCCTGCTGCTTACTAGCCGGGTGACCTTGAACCAATAGCTGACCCCTCTGTGCATCAGTCTGTTTCCATACTTGTCCTGGGGGTTAGTTTAGTCCCTACCTCATAAGATTGCTGTGAGGAATAAATGAAGTCATATATAAGTAGGGAACTTAGAACAGTGCCTGACACACAGCAGTCACTCAACTTTAGCCATTACTAAAAGAGATAAACTTCAGTTTTCTGGCACTAAAGAGTCTTTCTGTTAAGCTTCCCATTTTAGCTCATCTCTCTTTCCCCACTCTCATTCACCATAACACTCTTGAAGGAAGAGTCTACTCTTATTGTGACCTCTCATACTTCCCAACCACTTTGAACTTTCAGCAAAATGGCTTCCACTCCAGTCTACTAACACTGCCTCTCAACCTCACCACTGGCCTATCAAGTCCATTGCCTATTTTAAGTTTCCTCCACTTGGCCACTGGACCACACGTGGACTGACCACTCCTTTTTAAAAACTGCTCTTTCCCTGGGCTTCCATAACACACTATTTTCTTGATTCCCACCATCACTTTGATAACTCCTGGTCAGTTTCATTCCTTTCTTGGTTAGGGGTATGATGTCAGAAAGGTCTTGGTTTGGGTCTGTCTCTGCCAAATACTAGCTATTTGATCTCAGATAAATTATGTAATCTCCATGGGCCTTTGTTTTCACTGGCACAACGGTGATAAAAACAGTACCTATTTTTCTTAGACCTTTTGTGAGAACTGAATGAAATATATACTTAGTATAGTGTTAGTAATGCAGTATGAGCTCAATACATACTGTGTTATTAGTACTATCTGATTCATTCTGCACATTTATTGTAGAATAAACATGGGCCAGACACTGTCTATACTTGTCTGTTTCTCAAGTTTTACCTTAATATTAACCCATTGTTTCCCTCCCACCCTTCATCTGACCTCCTCTTCCTGAATTTTCTATGTTAGCCAATGGCCCTTCTGTCCACCTAGTGTCCTATGCTCAGTTCACCTTGAACTGTAACATCTCCATCATATCCCACAGCCAGGTGTTCACATAGCCCAGAGCATTTATCTCAGCACGGGCTTTTCCATCAGCCTTCAGCTCTATTTCTAGTGCCTGCCAGGCCTTATTGGACCACCACAGCAGCCTGATGGTTTTCCTGCCACTGGCCTCGTTCTCTAATATATCATCCTCTTTCTATACTACTGACTTGATCATGTCCTTGCCTCAACCTTTTGGTGGCCTTCTCATTATACAACAACACTAACTAAAGAAGATCCTTCTTGACCTAGTTACCAAGGTGCTCACCTCCACCCCCCAGACTCCAATCTCTATCTACTGCCTCATTGTTTCTTGACACATTTTAGAAAATTGTTCAAATTTTATCAGTTTCTTATTGTAGGTAGAGTACAGCATATAATAAATAAATTCAGTGTAAATAAAAACCTTAACAAGGAATAGTGCCTAGCTGTCCCTAAGGGTATCCAAACTTTGGTGATAGCACTTAAAACCGTTTTTGCAACATTAGTACTCAAATGCAAACTCAGCACTTAGAAGAAAGCAAAGTTCTTTGGAAAGTGGCGGTTTCCATGCCTTGGGGCAAGGAAAACTCAGGCCTGAAATACCTTATTATTGCCAGACAATAATAAGGATACCTTCAAAGATGGTAGAGATAGTGCTAAAAGCAAAAAGAAGCCAGTTTAAAGCAGGTCCTACTGGACAAGTTGTGATATTTAGAACATCAAGAGTAATAAAATAACTAAAGCAATGATAATGATTATAACTATTATAATGTACAACCACATAATAAAACATTATAATATAATGTATAATATATAATTTTGTAATAATAATTATATATAACTTTGTAAAAGCCATAACTTATTAATGATGACTTAATATAAAATATTTAGTACAAAATAAAGTTGAAATACATAAGATGATTGCAATTGTTTTATTTTATTGCTTTATTATATTACTTTTAAGAAGTAAAGAGTATTTTGTTGATTTTAAGAAGTAAAAAGTAATAAAATATTTGAGTATTTTCTTTTTTCTAAATATGTACCTATATATAAAAGTGTGATCTGTTTATATCTGTGTGAGAAGCAATGGATAAATACACTATCAGTAAACTAAGGAGTTTCAGAAAGAGTACAAACTGTTCTAGAAAGGACTGACTAGAAGGAGTGGCAGTGATGCATTCTAAAATGAGAAGTGCTTTCTTTTCCTTAGAAACTGGCTATCTGTTCAGACTAGACCACATCGTCTAGGGAAGGAACCTCTAAATAACTTAACGAACTGTGATATTAATAAAGAAGCTGTGCATTTCCAATAATGCTAACACAGCAGATCAGGGTATAACAATAACATGGTGGAGGATTATGTGATGCTGGCCAGGCAAAGCAAATGATACACTGTTCCTGGAGAAAACCCATCAAGGTGATGATACTGGACTCATGTAAAAACCATGGGTGAAAATAGTGTTACTGGTGCGAAACATAAAGTTCAATTATAAAAAGGGATCCAGTGAGATATCCAGGTTTGAAACACTTTGGGAGAAGAAACCAGAAAAAAACAGTTAAAGCTACTGCAATAATTCAAATAAGAGATAATGGTGGCCACCCTGGCCAGTGTGGCTCAGTTGGGTGGGCGTCGTCCTGTGCACCAAAAGGCTGCTAGTTCGGTTTCCAGTCAGGGCACATGCCCAGGTTGTGGGCTTGATCCCTGGTAGGGGGCATGTAGGAGGCAACCAATCAATGTTTTGCTCTCACATCAATGTTTCTCTCTCTTTCTTCCTCTCTATTTAAAAAAATATATATACACACATATATGTATGTATATATACATATATACACATATATACATATATACATATACATGTACATATACATACACATATACATATATATGTACATACATATACTAGAAGAGAGAAAGAGGGGGGAGAGAGAGAGAATGGTGGCCTATACTAGAATGATGTCAGTGGAGATGAGGAAAGTGGAAATATTTAAGATACATACTGGTGGGCTGAATATGGGAGATGAGGGGAAAAAGAATAGTAAGTGAATCCCAAGCTTCTGATCTGAGCAAGGGGTATACAAGAGAGAAAATGCTGTCAGAAAAACAAATTTCCTTGGAGAGTGAGCAGATGTGAGAATAAAGTATTTCATTTTGGATAATGTTATGCTTAAGTTGCCTGTGAGACAATCAAATGATGTTAATATGGCAAATAAATATTCCTATATGAAGCTCTGCAGAGAAGTGTGGGATGGAAATAAAATTTGTAAGTTAGTGACAGAGAGAGAATGAGAATGGATAAGGTCACCTAGTGAGCTATGCTAAAGAGAGAAGGGAGAGGGTTTGCAAACCCTTCCTTAAGAATTTTAACATTTAGAGTATGGTGAAGGTACTAGTAAAAGTGCCTGCAAAGAATGCTAGGAGTAAACAGCCTGAGAGGTAGGAGGCAAACCAAGATGAATGTGGCACAGTGGAAGTCAGGACAATTCAACAAAAAGGTGACCACAAGAATGCTAGGAAAATTTAAAGGGGAAAGAACAGTCTTTTCAAAAAGTAGTGCTGGGACAACTGGATAGCCCAGGCAAAAGAATGAAGTTGGACCCTACCTCACACCACAAATTTAACTCAAATGGATCAAAGACCTAAACATAAGGGCTAAATTATAAAACTCTTAGAGAAAACATAGGCACAAATCTTCATGCCTTAGATGAGGTAATGGTTTTTTAGAGATAACACCAAAAGCACAAGCAACAAAGGGAAAAAAGGATAACTTGGACTTCAACAAAATTTAAAAGGTTGTGCTCCCTCCTCCATCATTCCTTAGCACTTTATTCATGCCTTTATTACTATATTTAACACATTATATTAATATTATTTGTCTAAGTATTCATTTAGCCAATTAGAGTGTGAATTTCTTACATCTCCTTGACTGTCTCCTCTCCTTGACTGTCTCCTCTCCATTTGTATGCTTGGTGCTAACAGAGTATCAGATCCATACATCGCATGTACTAAGAGGCTGGAGCTACTGTGTGAAAATAAACAAATTTTAAAATGCACTTAGGGCATGAGTGGGGGGTTGGCGGGACAATGGAGGGATAAGGAAACATTTGTAATACCTTAATCAATAAAGGAAAAAAATACAATTAGGAAATAGGAATATAAAGGGCAGAAAATATAGAGAAAGGTCATCAGGGATAAAGCTCATTAAGGCTAATTTATTAATATGAGATGGAAAATTAAATGGTCTTGGGATAGGACAATAAAAAGTTAAGTGGTTTTAGGTTTTATGAATATAGAACAAGGTCTGAGTTTGAATATCCTTTACAATAAACAAAAATAAATTTGCTTGCTCTTTGACTTAAGAAAATATGTATGCCACATTTAGTATGTGTCCAGCCCACCTTGGTTCTTAAAGATGTTTTACTTCAAATTAATTTAAATTGTGCCTCAAACTTATGTCATTAAGTAATTAGGCACTTTGGGAATTTCGCATGACTTCCTCAGGTAAAACATTCTGTTGCATTGCATTGGAAAGGAATTTAGGATCACCTAGTTTCCAGAAGAGAGGACAGTCGGGGGTAAGTGAAAGGATTTGCTCAAGGTCACACACATCCCTCGTAAGAGCAGAGCTGGTCCTAGAAGCAATGTTTGCTGACTTGGAGCTCAGTGAGGCTTTCTACTCACCCACGGTCTTCAGCTTTAAGAAAAACACACGTGGGAGCTGAGTAGGGAAACTGAGACTCTGGCAATTAATTGATTTCCTTAAAACAATCCATGCTCATGTCCCTTCTGGAAAGTGTTATCCTTCCCTTTCGGAGAACTCCCTCCTGTAAGCATGTGCACACACACTAGTTTGAGATTTCAATATACAACTCTACTCAGCTTTGACATCATAATCATAAAATCCAAGGGAAAAATCACACACTTCTAGGAAACATATATACATAGCACCGGGGATATCTCACATGGTCAATTTACTGCAGTGTCCAAAGCACTGCAGGATTGTGGAGAAGCTTTCCATTACTGAATGCCTTTCAACCTTTACAACGGCAAAGTCACCAGCATCAAAGGATGCACAGGAAACCTCTTATCTTGAGCAGGAGAAACGAGACAGATGAACTTCCACAGACAAAGATAATCTGCTAAATTTAAGGTGAAATATGCTGAGTATAACAAAAATGTTCTAGTACAGTCACCAAGGTCACTTTACTACTGGACTAGGTCATTATTGTTGTCCTTAAATCCTATTATTTAGGCGATAATAAAGAGAATCAAGTCAGTCTGCTGTCTTGATCTAGTTCTTCTTATGATACTGGCATCTGAAAATTTCAAAGTTTGGATCAATTATGCTTTGGATATTGTCATAAAGGGCAACAGAACTCAGTACTCTGTCCAGTGCTGGCACCCACATGAACTTGAGAGTCATTGAATTTGTTCTTTTATTTTACTTTAAATATGTTGTTATTGATTTTAGAGAAGGAGAAGGGAGAGGGAGAGATAGAAACATCGATGAGAGAGAAATATCAATCAGCTGCCTCCTGCATGTCCTCTACTGAGGATTGAGCCTGTAACCCAGGCATTTGCCCTGACCGGGAATTGAACCTGCGACCTCTCAGTTCATGGGACAATGCTCAACCAACTGAGCCACATGGGCCAGGACTGAATTTGTTCTTTTAATGTGATGAATGCAAAACAAAGAATCACATTCATACATTGAGAATAAGGTGATAAATATGGTGAAGATTTTTTACTATCTCTCTGGTATGACACAGCAGTTTTGAAATTGACATGAAATCCCAATGGGTCTCATAACTATTCATTAGTCATTCTATGGTCTTAATGTATTTTGTTTGATTTATTAATGAGTTCCTGTTACACATTTTACTTACTAAGAATGATGCTCTGAAAACTTCTGCCAATTGGTCATTAAAATCCACCACAATTATCATCAATCAAATGAAATTACTATCAATTACACAGAGGAGTTAATCCACATGGCATCATTTTAAACACAAACATTGTCAACTTATTTTAACGAGATACAAATTGAAGAATGCTCAATCAACTAATAATCTCTATTATCAAAGTTACAAATGCAACCCATTTCCTTTTATACTATTATTATTAGGGACTATGATTTGTCAAGTGCCTGCTATGTGCCAGAAACTGCTAAATGCTTATAGCCATTATTCTATAAACCTTAGTGGCTGCCCTTTAAGATAGATACTATTATTCTCCTTTTAAAATTGATGAAACTGCCCTAACTGGTTTGGCTCAGTGAATAGAGCATTGGCCTGTGGACTGAAGGGTCCCAGGTTCGATTCCGGTCAAGGGCATGTACCTTGGTTGCGGGCACATCTCCAGTGGGGGGTGTGCAGGAGGCAGCTGGTCGATGTTTCTCTCATTGATGTTTCTAACTCTCTATCCCTCTCCCTTCCTCTCTGTAAAAAATCAATAAAATATATTTAAAAATAAAATTGATGAAACCCAGAAACTCACCTACAATTATATTGCTAGTCAGTAATAGTATCTTGATTTGAATTCAAGTCTGGTTGACTCTAATATCATTATTCTTGTTTGTATCATGAGAGTTTCCAAAGTTACTTAGGAGTATACCTTGTGAGGTGAAATGGTAAAGTACCAGGAGTAGATTTTCATTTGTCCCATCCTCATGATGTTACACTTAGGCCTAGGATATGAGCATGTCATTTACATGCTGTATTCCTCTACTCGATGTCTCCTCCCCTTTTCAAAAGCTTGGTTATTAAGCCACAACCCTCCCCCAGGAATCTAGCTCTGATTCTCTGAGGCTGAGGGAGAAATTCTGTTTATGCTTCCGATAGCACTCATTGCATTTCTCTGATGAAACATTATTATAATGCACCCGAACTGTTAGTTTACATATATATTTCATTAAACTAGGAGCTCTTGATCACAGGGGTAGTCTTTTTATTTTTCAGCATATCCAAGCATATTCATCATTTGGTAGCTGTTCAACAATGCTTGGTTTTATAAAGATGTGATGAGTTTGCTATTTATACCTAAATCCTTATTTCCATTGGCCTTCATCTTGCATTGTGCTATTCTAATGGGCACACAGAAAGGATTAACTTGTGAACAGAGTAAAATAAAATTCCAGTTATACAGCATTTTTCTAAATTGTTGTGGATTTTTTTATTCTGTCAAATATATAAGCACGACAAAAATACAAATTCAGAATATTTGATTAATATGCAGTAAGTTACTTTCAATAGAAACAGCACTATTTCCAGAATTGTTATGGTTCTGGTAGGAAAAAAATGACACACAACATGAGTGAAAACCCAGAGTTCCTTCTTTCTGTGTTTACTCTATTTTGAATATGAAGGCAGGCATGTTTTTTTTTTTCACACCTCCTCTGTTTAAATGCCACACTTTTAAAAAGGATTAAGGTCTAAAAAGCTACTTTAGAAGAAGAGACTTTTAGTATATTTCATCTGTAGCCAACCTATGGGTTAAAATGTTAACAGAATCAAGTTTAAAAGATAAAAGATTTCCATCAATTTAAAAATATTTTGTATTTCGCTCATTGAGTTTTCCAAGTGTCATTATAAGCCATTTACAATTAACCCTGTTGGGGGAAGGATCCTTATACATTGAGGAATGACTAATCCTCATACTTTTAAGGTATGTGACTCTGACATAACATGAGTAATACAGATGTTAACGTTCCTTGGAATTTATTAGGTGGAGAGACCACACAGTACTGAAGAAATAATGATCTGGCTGGGGAGGGACTAATGAAAGGAAGTAAGGTGACTGGTGATGAGCCTATTGCAAATATTCCAGGAAAAGATGACAAGGGCATGAGCTATAATGGTAAAGATGGGAATAAAAAGGCAATTTTTAAGAGACATTGAGGGAGCACACAGGAGGGTAAGAGAGAAGAGCTTGTTACAGGTGACTGGTTTGCAGACAATGGAGCATGAATTTTTAAAGGAAAAAAGCAGAGTCTTTGGGTTGATAAGTTACTATAAGATCCGATCAAATTTAAGTTATATGATTTGGAATTATTAATTTCAAAAAGTACTTCTCAAGATTTTTCTTCCATGATACACATAAAGGGTTTGGCAAAAATAATGGTAGGTATTCCCAAAGTTGTGTTTTATTTTCTTCTTCCTGGATACATAGAAAGTATCTATTTTCCAGCTTTCCTTGAAGTTGGGTTGTTAATATGGCCAGTGCGCTGTAAGCAGGAGCAATGAGTGTCACTTCTGGGCTGAGGTGATGAGAAGCCGTGGGTGGCCTTCTGTCTCTCTTTTCTCCTACGGAATCTGACTCTGGAAAGTGCTTGCTGAGATGGTGGATCACCATCTAAGTCACCGCTTAGACAGGGTGCTAGAGAGGCAGTGAACTCACAGTCCTGTTTGAGTGGGAAATAATGTTTGCTTTGTTACGCTACGGAGATTCTGAGGTATGTTACTGCAGCATAACCAAGTGTTCTGACCAATTAAAGGGGTGGTGTTTACATGTTTGAAACATTCTGAGGAGAGTACCCAGGTTTAGAAAACCTTGAAAAAGTTTTAACTGAAACAAATCAATCCAATGGCATTACTTTTGTGTATGAGACCAAAAGGAGTGGAATTCATAAATGTATTTTATAAGCATGTAGTGAATGAAATTAGCCACTTCAAGATTTTTAAAATATTATTTTAGAAGAAAAAGTATAGATTATCTCTCTTAATCAGCTCAGGCTGCTATAATAAAAATACCATAAACTGGGTGGCTTAAACAATAGAAGTTGTTTCTTATATTTATAGAGGGAGAATTCTGAGATCAAAGTGCCAGCATGGTATGGTTCTTGTGAGAATTCTCTCCTTGGGTCGCAGATGGCCATCTTCTTGCTGTGTCCTCACAGGGCAGACAGCAGAGGCAAGCTCTGTCCGGTTTCTTCTGATAAGGCCAGTGATCCCATCATGAAGGCTCTACTCTTCTGGCCTAATCACCTCCGAAAGGCCCTATTCCCTAATGCTATCCCACTGGAGGTTGGGGTTTCAACACATGAATGCTGAGGGTTACACAGACATGCCATCTGTTTTCAAAAGCACTCCATTTTATTTTTTAGAAAGTTTTTTTCTCTCATTGCTATATGTTAAGAACAAAACGTAGGTGCTATTGAAAAAATAAGCATTAACAAACCAAATTTTATGATTTGAAATATAAAAACATAGACTATATACTAATATAAATATGGTCATAAAATATCCTATTTTCTGTTTTGAACTTGTGACCCAAGCTACTCTTAATATCAATATCCAGTGCCAATTCTCTCTGGTATAATGTGGATGTGAACACCCATTTTCTACTTGCCTTCTTATTAAAAATGTGTCCTTGATCAACTAAAAGAAAAAATGGCAGTAAGGTAAAAAATCTTGTAGCATACAAGTGAGACTGTATATTTCAGTCACCTTGACTATTAATTAGGGGGACTAGGAATAGTAGCAGAGAGAATTGGGGTGCTAGCTATCACTGTACTCTTTTCACTGACATTCAAGAAAGCCAGCAGAAATACCCTTACTTACCCTTAAGTGAGCTACACCCTTGAAGGTATGTATGAAATCATACTCAAACTTTGCTACTTTAATGGTTTTTAGTAAAACTATTGGCAACATGTGAACTGGTACTATTCCATTCATTACAGAAAGGGACTTTGTAAGTACAAAATATTTATTTTGCAATCAAGGCATGGTCAAAAACGTAAGCATAAATGACATTTGAAAACTCACAACTCAGGAGTGAAAATCACTAACCAGTCAAAAGGGTATCTATTAATCAACAGATTAAACATTCCTTAAATTAGTTCTTGAAATAGGGAACAAGTAGGGTGGAAGTATGGGTAAAGGTCAACAAATGAAAAAGTAAGATGAATGGGAAACATTTTTTTCTTAATTATTTAAATCTTCAGAAAAAAATCTAGCTTCAAGTAAAATCTTACTAATTAAGCACTTTTACTGCAGGATGAAACTATAATTAAAGAGGTACTTTATATGGCTTCTTAAGTTGCAGCTGCAAGCAGAATGTTTTAACATATTATCATATTGGCATTAGATTGACAAAATGTAGAAATAATTCCTTTTGGAGACTAGAAGATATCAAGAACATGCATATTTTAATTCATATGTTAGCTGACTCAGACATAACTTTTAGGAGTTACAGAGAATATATGGCTTTGCAATGTTTTTCTATTCCACCCTTTTAGGTAATTGAATGCTTGCTTATTTTGAATGAATGTAACTTGACACAAAGGATCTAAAACAAGGATTTGAAACAGAGGGGAGATGGAAGGAAATAGGACAAATTCTTAAGCTCTGTAGAATATAGGAAAATTTAATATTCTTAAAGATGAACTTTGCAAACTTGAGTTGACACCACAGTTGTTTTCATGGAAATAATTAAGTTTATATTCTTGTAGGAAGCTAGACAACTATTTTTCTTGATTTAAGTTCAGGAATAGAAGCATATCTATCACTTGAAATTTGACATTTTATTGCCATTTAAGTATACTCTCAAGTGGCATAATCACATTAAATTCTTCTACATGTACACTTCAATCAAAATCAAGAAAAAACAACAGCAAAAGGTGGTTTTGGGGGTGGTGGGCAGGAGGAACTGTGTGAGCAGATTGGAGCTGTCAGTCTCCAGGACTTTGGGACACCTATCAGCACAGTCACTCAGAGCTCTGCTACATGGGACTTGTGTTCATTCATTGAAGGGCTAGGACAGACCTTGTTTGTAAAATTAATTAAAAAGGCAAGATATGAGTAGGGCACATAACACTGCTATTAATCAAAGAGGCCTAGGCTACTGCTCTAACACGACTAGCTACAGATGAGCATCTTTACCTTGCACTTTCTCACTGGAAGTGATCTGAAGGTGGCTGGAAATAGAAACTAGAGAGGAAGAGCAACAGCTAATGATCTCTTGGATTTGGTCTCCAAATGATCTTTTCTTTCTCGTTAAATTCTCATGGAGGATCTGGATTCAGTTTCTCAACTGAGAGCTTCACTGGCTTTTAAATGAGCATCACACATATTTGCTGTGGTCCGTAGTTGTAGAACTGAGCAGGATGCCTGCAAAATTAGTGACTTTGGTTGCTCCGAGAAGCTGGAAGATTTCCTGTGCTTCCAGGCTCCTCTTACCACATAGGTGGCACATACACCCATCGAGCCCTATAGCCCTTGAAAGGAGAGACCATATTGGTCAAAGTTGACATCTTCTTTTGCCACCACTTTCTGGCAAATGATTACCAAGGAGGTGCCTCACTCAGGGGAGCATCAGTACAAGCTCTACTCTGTCATCTCTCTCAGCAGCTGCTTCACTGACTCCATCCCTGGGAGAAGACTTGAGAAGATTATCCGATGCTGCTGCAGGGTTAGTGCTTGGCAGTGGCCAAGTGCAGAACTTCTCTTTGTTGATCTTAACTCTTCAAAATCTAAACCTATATCAAGATAAGCTTTTGTCTTTGTTTCCATTCATTTTAAAAAAAGTGAAAATATAGAAAAAACATTTGTAGGATGAATTTTTAAAAATAAAGTTACTAAAAATTCAAAAAAACACACACAACAGGCTAGTATACACGAGGGCCCTTCCATGTCTTATTATTAAGTACCTAGCATCTAATTCCTTTTAGAAGTATACTTGAGGGGGGCGGAGCAAGTCTGAGCATAAACATCTATGTGCATGGACAACTCAAATGCCCTCTCTTATTTAAAAAAAAAATATCTATATATATTTTATTGATTTTTTACAGAGAGGAATGGAGAGAGATAGAGAGTTAGAAACATTGATGAGAGAGAAACATCGATCAGCTGCCTCCTGCACATCTCCCACTGGGGATATGCCTACAACCAAGGTACATGCCCTTGACCGGAATCGAACCTGGGACCTTTCGGTCCGCAGGCCGACGCTCTAGCCACTGAGCCAAACCGGTTTCGGCAGCCCTCTCTTATTTAATTTCTACTACTTCCTTCCCATTTTAAACAGACTTAAATAGTATTGTTTTCTATAGGCTGAGATTAAAAAGTCAATTGGCTTCAATAAAATAAAACAAAAACTCTAAAAACAATTTTAAAAGATCAGCAAAGAAAAAGATAGTCCTGCCCTGGCTGGTGGCTTAGTTGGTTGGAGTATCGCCCCCATGCACCAAAAGGTTATGGTTCAATTCCCAGTCAGGGCACATACCTAAGTTGTGGGTTAGATCCCCCGTCAGGGCACACATGGGAGGCAAACGGTTCATCTTTTCTTTCTCTTTCTCTCTTTCTTTCTTTCTTTCTTTCTCTCTCTCTCTTTCTTTCTTTCTTTCTTTCTCTCTCTCTCTTTCTTTCTTTCTTTCTTTCTTTCTTTCTTTCTTTCTTTCTTTCTTTCTTTCTTTCTTTCTTTCTTTCTTTCTTTCTTTCTTTCTCTTTCTTTCTTTCTTTCTTTCTTTCTTTCTTTCTTTTTCTTTCTTTCTTTCTCTTTCTTTCTTCTCTCTCTCTCTCTCTCTCTCTCTCTCTCTCTCTCTCTCTCTTTCCTTCCTTCCTTCCTTCCTTCCTTCCTTCCTTCCTTTCCTTTCTCTCTCTCTCTCTCTCTCTCTCTCTCTCTCTCTCTCCTCCCTCCCTCCTTCCTTCCCTTGCTCTAAAATCAATAAACATATCCTCAGGTGAGGATTAAAAATAAAAGGAAAAACATAGCTCAGATCATCCAGGTCCAACAGGTCTTGAAAATGAAGACTGGAGACATTACACAAATTTCCCTTCTCGACTGGGAACCTAGCCAAGCAACCCCATAGGGACTTGAGTTCTGTGATTATGAGTGAAAGTTGCATTGTCTGCCTGTTTGCCCTCCTTCTGTTCTGTTCTCTAATTTTAGACATATTGGCCTTGACAGCATCCCTTAACAAAAGGATCAGCAGAGCAAGTGCTCATGTCCTAAATGTGACATTTCCCACACCAAGAGAAAGAAATGAGATTCCCTACCATCATTTTGTGGCTAATAGCGTTTATGTAATCATAAAAACTGAAAGGGCGAGGGCTAGGCCCTCCATCTTGCCCCAAGGTAAGGGCTAGGCCCTCCATCTTGCCCCAGGGTAAGTGCTATGCCCTCCATCTTACCTTGGCCATGTGCTTGGCAAGGAGCTTCTTCCCAGCATTCTAAGCCTCTGCTAGCCACACCCAGGAACAAGACACCGACTTGCGCCTGGCCAATCGGCAAGGCCCACAGCCCTTTCTCCTCCCCTTACTCCAACCCCCTATAAAACCCCTCTCCACACAGAGTTCTCTCTCTCTGCTTCCTGCTGCTGTGTTGGCAAGGTGGGGGAGCCGAGCTAGCTCGAATACAGACTCTTATGCTTTTGCATCGGACATGGCTGGCTCCCTGGTGTGGTTTCTTGGGGATCCTGAAATCTGGGCATAACAAAAACCATTATGGGGGACCAGAACCAAATCACTACTAATTTCCTTCTAATTATATCACACTTATATTTTCAAAGTACACCAAAGCCTATTATTAAATTGCCGGAAGCCGGTCCATCCTTGCTGCTTGACACAGTCGCTGCAGGAAAGAAACATCTGCATAGCATATGTTTCAAGGGACCTAGCATATATAGCATATTGTTTTTAATATGTTTGCTCTCCTTAGCGCCATGTGTTTTAACCAAGGTCACCTCTCCGAGAAAGGTTGTTTCCCCAGGTGGGGATTTTTCCCTGAGGTTAGGGAGGGGATACAACCCCTTAACTAAGTGCCAGGCGGGTAGTTAATCACTTTAACTACAAACAATCACACTTAAGCTACATAATCTTTACTCCCTGGAATGGAGATAAGAAACGCCCTAACCTTTGCAATAGAAATTGACAGGATTAAAATCGACTGGTATAAATACAGATGTAACAAGACAATAAACATCAGATCCTAACCATAACTTGGCTGGAGATCCTGACCAGAACTTTGGCTGGAGATCCTGGCTAGAGGTCCTGACTAGGCTGCTGATCAACTGAAGGCTGTCTCCGTGTCATTCCTTCTTCGCCAACTCTGTCCACACCTTTGGGGACCCCTGGACTCCTTGGGGTTGGACCACAACATTAAATGATCTAAAAATGCTGTTTCTGACTAGCTAAAGACTTACTGAAAATTATTACTCTGAGCAGGAGTCAGTAAATTTTTTCTGTAAAGAGGAAAACAGTAAATAAGTAAATATTTTAGGCTATTTGAGCCATAAATGTCTCTGGCACAACTATTCAACTCTGCTGTTGTAGCATGAAAGCAACCATAAGCAATATATAAATGAATGGGAGAGGTTGTGTTTCAATAAAACTTTATTTACATAAACAAACTGAATTTGGCCTGAGGCCTGCAGTTTGTGTTCTGCTTTAGGGTCATAATGAATACATTATCATGATTGGCTAGTACCAGCACATGACCAATTTGTTCAGCACATGGTGTTGATCTATGCTGGAAAATAACTAGTGATGGGCAAAAGAGAATTTTACTTATGATCTAAATAAACCAAAATTTGGAATATATGATCTAGCAATAGGGTATTATACCCCTCAAAGAAAAAAATCAGTTAATGTCTGCTTCTATGTTTAAGGAACCACATTTCCTGAGATGACTATCCTTAAAAACTTAAGAAGATGATAACCATATTTATGATGTGACTTTTAATTCTTAAAGAATAAAAGCATGAATAGTAGATATATACTAAATATTTACTCCATTCCAGACA
The DNA here is from genome assembly GCF_000147115.1 of Myotis lucifugus. Classification (NCBI taxonomy): domain Eukaryota; kingdom Metazoa; phylum Chordata; class Mammalia; order Chiroptera; family Vespertilionidae; genus Myotis; species Myotis lucifugus. The sequence continues at coordinate 207,128 of NW_005871720.1, read as the reverse complement.
CTACTCAAAATGCTCTACAAGAATGAACTAAATCTTCACAACAACTTTGTGAGGTAGGTGCTATTATTATTCCCAATTTACAGATGGAAAAACTGAGGGCCACTAAACAATTTGGCAATGATCATAAAGCTAGTAGGTGAAAGAGGTAGGATTCAAACCCAGGCATTCTTGGGCCTGAATTCGTGATCTTAATCAGTATCCTTCAGAGAGGAAGAGGAAAATGCTCAGCCCTGGGAATTCCACCTCATAGAAATACGCTTGGCCTGATAGACTCTTTACCATGTGTTGGATAGCATGCCTAGTGCTTTACCTATGATATTTTAATTAATCCTACCCCGTAGTACCATATGGCAAGAATTATTATCTTATTTTACAAAAACAAAAACCATGGCATAGGAAGGTTATGAATTGTGCAAGGGCACACACCTAGTAAGTTATGGAACCACTTATGCAGGGAATACCTTTTTTTTTTAATTTTCACTTATTGATTTAGAGAAAGAGAGAGAGAGAGAGAGAGAGAGAGAGAGAGAGAGAGAGAGAGAGAGAGAGAAAGAGGGAGAGGGAGAGAGAGAGAGAGAGAGAGAGAGAGAGAGAGAGAATGAATTCATTGGTTGCTTCTTGTATGTGCCCTGACCAGGGACTGAACCCGAAGCCTTGCTGAATTGGGAAGTCACTCTAACCAAATGAGCTACTAGGCCAGGGCTGGACTATCATTTTGAAAACAAGTTGATCGCTTTCTGAACAGCTATTTGCAGGAGGTTCACATTACTGAGGAGAAAACAGGACCACATTCCTGCCTAGCGGCAGTGGGCATTCTCTTCATGATGCAGGGTGATGTATGTGACAGGTCTCTTGGAAGTTTATTTTCCCCAAATGAGAGCTGTACCACAGGATTGTGTAGACTTCAGTTGCTCTCCTCATCAGTAGATTGATTCCTGCAAATATGGTTTTGACTGTATGATATTCGCTCAGCTCCTCTTTCCTTGCGTGTCCAGATGTCATGCCAAACAGAGTCCATCAAACTCCAGTGAGCTGTCTTGGCATCTGCTCATTGTTCCAAAGAAGGGGCTACTTGCATACACTTTGGATAATTTCATTGTGCTGACTTGTCTGAGATTATAACTATGAAAACTCTCTTGGAATCTACCTTGACCTTTATTGTGTTTGTCAGCCCTTCGTCACAAATAGGGGTTTGTAATTAGAGATAGCTATGCATTACATCAGGTAGTTTGCATTCTATATTTTTCTATTTGATTTTGGATAATATTAAAGACAAGAGAGAAAACTCTTTTTGTATTCTATCATTTTAAAATCAGAAGTCTAATAGATGCAACTATGATTTTTTCCCCTCTCAAAGTAAAATTAATTAGTAATTCTTTCATTTTCAGAATAGACTTCAGGTTGGATTAACTATCTACTAAACACACACATATTCCTTATTAATTATGTCCCAAATTTCAGTTTTTAAAGGAAAGAACAAAAACAAATTTATAATATTCATTCAGCAATTAAGTTTGTCTCTTACATTCTACTCCTTCCCTTTGGGTTTGCTTTGCTTCATGTTGAAGTACATCATTAGTAGTTCAGCAAGGGGAGGTAGCAAATGACCTGTGCTTGTCTGAAAATGTCTGTTTTTCTTTTACTTCTGTATTATCATCTAGCTGGATATGAGATTCTAGATCTACAATTATTTCTAGAAATTAATTGACTTCTGTCATCCTTTGTTGCTGATGAGAAGCTATAAGTTTGTCTTCCCACTGTAGGAAACTTTCTTTTATTTTTAGTAATTTTTTTTAAGATTTTCTATTTGTCCTAAATATATTGCTGCTTCATTATGCTTTTGTCTCAGTATAATTTAGTTTCATTTTCAAGTATATTGGTGATATTCTCAATCAGAGTCTTCAGTTCTCAAAAAGTTTTTAGCCATTATCTTTTGGAATATTGCTTTTCTACCATTCTCATACCCTCTTCTACAAAACTCCTTTATAATAAATGGTAGAGCCTACCATTCTCTTTCATGTACAACTGCTCCTTTATATTCTTCACGTCTCTGTACTGTATTGTGAGTAAATTTCTCATTATCTTCCAATTCATTAATTCTGTCTTTGACTATGTCCAGCCTAGAGTTTATTCTATCAATTGAGTGTATTTCAAAGACTATATCTTTTAATTTCCAGAATTAATTCCCGCCCCCACTATCTTGTCTTTCCATTTGTTTTTGTTTTATAACATTTTGTTCTTTTTTAGAATTCCTTCCTTTATCTTTGAGTATCATAAATATACTTATTTAAAATGAGTCATTTTCAAATTGCTCTATTATTTTCATTTCACTTGGAATGAGTTCAACTCCAAACTGTTTTTTCATATACTATAGAATTTTGTATGTACATTCTTTTTAAGTGGGAAATTTTAATATCTTCCCCCTTCTCCTCAACATGTACAATTCTCCCTATGTACATTTTTACTGTTTCCTGCTCTGGTCCCTGAGGCAACCAGGACTTAAAGTAATGGTCTGAGGCTCTTGTCCTGGGTGCCATTCTGGATGTCACAGAGCCAGTCCTAAGCTAGTAGGCAGCTGGCTCCAGGTCCTGAGTGAAAGTCTATGTCTGAGTTTTTGTCTTGTCTCCCAGGAATGCAGGTACTTATAAGTCACTGCCCTAAGGAGGAGCTTGTTTGCAGACTCCTTGCTTGGGTAGGGAAACTTTGGTTCCAAACAGTGAATGTGGCTTTGGCCTCCTGCTTTGCATGGGGTACTTTTAGTTACTGTCACAGAATAAAATTCAAACTACCTCTTTCCAGACCCACAGCCCAGCAGCCCAGCAGGCAAGCAGCTTCATTCCTACTTACTGCTTTGTGATTCTGTTATATTTCTAGTTTAATCTTTTTTTTCCCTGAAAGTGGTTATATCTTTTTAATTTCCTCTAATTTGTATTTGGTGGTGCTGAAAGAGCCTCAAAATGTAAATTTACAATGTCAACTTGTACCAGCATTCAACTTTCAAAACATTCATTTTTTATCAGTATAACAATTCAAAAATTTTACAATGTTACAATGTTCAGCAGTGTTATTTATTTTTCCCTTTGTTTTCACCAGCTGATTAAACTGATTATGTCTTCCTGACAGATTCCCCTATTTATCTAAGACAGGCTAATGGAAAGTAAATGGCCCTAAATGACACATTTCAATTTACTTTGTTTTAACAGGGGAAAAGCAGTAGCAATGCAGTGTTCCTGCCTATTATTATATACTAGAGGCCCGGTGCATGAAATTCATGCATGGGGGAGGGGACTCCCTCAGCCCGGCCTGCACCCTCTCCAATCCTTGACTGCTGGCTCCTAACCATGCACCTGTCTGCCAGCCTGATTGCCCCTAACCACTCTGCCTGCCTGCCTGATTCCCCCTAACTACCTCTGCCTTCATGGCTTTGTCCGGAAGGTCATCCAGAAGATGTCTGGTCTACTCGGTCTAATTAACATATTACCTTTTTATTAGTATAGATATTAGAACTTAAAACTTCTGCAGTTTTGTTTGCCTTTACCTAATCTTAATCAGAGAGAAATTCAGCTATTTGTGTAGACATATACTCAACTTTTAAGGGATGAAGCTGAGATGTGTAATAGGTCCAAAAGAGGAAAGTCATAACTTTGGAATGATTTTCTTAGCCATCATTGAAGAAAGCTTTAACACATTCTTCCAAGTCTTTTATTTCTCAAAAGAACATTTATACATACTCTATTTTTGAAGGCTGCCTTGCTACGACTCCATCTGAATTACCAATGCATGTGCTGGCCTATAAGTGTTTTTGATGCACCGGAGTAGAATATAAATGTACCACACTTTATATAACATATGCATTCCTTAAAATTTATGCATATCTTAGATTTCAACAAATCAAATAGCTTTTTCCTTTTGAAGTATAATGTAATTTAAAAGATGTGTTCCAGGAGGAAAAGAAAATATGATCTAAAACACTGTAAGAAAGGGCAGCATTAGAAGAGTAAACTTAACAGTGAAACACTTAACTGAAAAATAATTTACCAGTCATAAAGCAATGAATGTGGTAATTCAAATGTTTTACTAAAAAGACAACATTGTCCAATGTCAAAAGCTATGCTAATGGCAGATGAAATGAGAAATATAATATAAACTTGTTGGAGAACCACTTGGAACTTTTAGACAAAATCATATATCAGTGATAGCTGCTTTGAGGGATTTTTCTACTTTTCTCTTTCTAAAGGGGAAGGTAAAAAGAATAGACTTTAGAGACAGGCCTAGGTTTGAATTTTGTCTTCCCTCTGTTATCAGTGTGACTTTGGACACGTTAAGTAACTCCTCTGTGACCTAGTTTTTTTTCACCTATAAAATGAGGATAAGAATAATTAGTTTCTAGGGGTAACATGAACTAAACAAAATTGCCTGGCATATAGGAGGAACTCAATATGGTGACTATCAGTGTTATCACCACTAGCTGGTTTTATTTCCCCAAGAAGATAAGAAAAATGCAAGTGCAAATACATATGACTGCACCTATATTGTATCTGATGTAAGGGATAGTCTGAAAGCCATACTTTTCTGTATCTCCAAGCCCTCCTTTGTGTCTGATTGAAATTCAGATTCCATATTAATTTCCCTTAACAGGAGAAAAGGTAGGACAACAACAGGAAGGCAGGACTAAAAGAAAACATTAATTGTAACATTAATATAATTAACAATTATAACAGCTACCACTATATTCCTCGGTACACCCTATGTACCATGCTAAATGTTTCATACAAATCCCATGCAGTCCTTACAACAACCCTATGGGTAAGCATTATTATTGCATTTAACAAAAGAAAGTCAAGTTTACAGTTTAAGTAACTTGTTCACAGACAGTAAGCGACAGACCAGAAATTCAAACCCAGATGGGTGCATTCAAAACTTCTTTCTTTTTAGTGTATATCATACCATACCAGGAAGAGAAGGCTTAAAAAATATAGCTTAAACATAGATACAGAGAACAAACCAATGGCTGCCAGATGGAAGAGGGTTGGGGGCTGAGGGAAATAGGTGAAGGGAATAAGAAGTACAAATTGGCAGTTACAAAATAGTCATGGGGATGTAAAGTACAGCATAGGGAATAAAGTCAATACTATTGTAATAACTATGTATGATGTCAAGTGGGTGCTAGACTTTTTTGGGGGTACAAGACCATTATGCCGTATACTTGAAACTAATATAATATTGAATGCCAGCTGTAATTTAAAAATAAAAAAATTAAAAACAACTTATTTATTTTTACTTTCGGTTGAATTTATTAGCGTGACATTAGCTAATAAAATTATATAGATTTCAGGTGTACAATTCTATAACACATCATCTGTATACTGTATTGTGTGTTCACTATCCAAAGTCAAGTATCTTTCTATCACCATGTATTCACCCTTCACCCTCTTCTACCTCCCTCCAGGCCTCTTTCCCTCTGGTAATCATCATACTGTTGTCTGTGTCTACAAGGTTTATTTATTTATTTTTTCTTTTCTTTACTTAATCCCTTCACTTTTTTTCACCCAGCCCTGCAACCTTCCTCCCATAACAAACATGTAACAAAACAAGAAAAAACAACAACAATAAAAAACTTCTAAGAGGAGTTTTCCTTTCTGCTACCTCAGAAAATGATCATAATGCCCTATTGTAAATAGCTTGGTGAGGAGACTGACACTTGTGGGGAGCTGCAAAAGGAAGAAAGAAGGAAAAAGAGAGAGAGAGAGAGAGAGAGAGAGAGAGAGAGAGAGAGAGAGAGAAAGAGGGAGAGAGAGAGAGAGAGAGAGAGAAAGAAATACACTACAAGGAAGACAGTACACATGCTTAGAAATATAGAAAATTGTTGAATTAACACGGTAACGGCACTTCAGGTGCTCATGTTGAATCATTTCTAAATGTATGTTGAGTTAAAAAGATAAATTATACCATGAGTACGTGTTAAATCAACTTGACCATGACACTTTGTATCAAAGCTGAAAAGGAAACTGTCAGTCTCTCAAGAGGAATACCACTAAGCTATTTACAAGTAGGGCATTATGATCATTTTCTGAGGTGGCAGGAAGGAAAATATCAAGGCAAATAATGACAATGAAATCAAATGTCCTACAATGTCCTCATCATCAAACGCTTTAAATGTTAAGTACCCTAAGACTTCCTAGAAACTTGTAAATATCCTTTGTAATTATTAAGGGAAAACAAATCCCTTAAGTAAAGAGAAAGGGCCAAGGTACAAATATCCCAGGAGGTAAAGTAAGAAACTTTAGATAATGTTGCACATGGCAAGCCCTGGGTCTTCATAAAAAGTTTATGTTTCTAAATTTAAATGTCTTAAATTTAGAATAGATTAGTACAAGTAACATAGTCTACAGAAAGTATTTAAAAGTACAGTTTATGGGGGGGCAATGGGGCAATAAGGACACATATGTAATATCTTAATCAATAAAGAAAAAAATAAAAGTACCGTTTATGAAAGGAAAAAAATAAATGCTGAACAATATTGCATAGTAGTATACATTATAGATTTCAGAATTGCTTAGAAAAAATGGTATGGTAGTCCGAATAATGGCTTCTCAAAGATTTCCACATTCTAATTCCTGGAACCTGTGAATATGTTACCTTATGTGGTCAAAGGGACTTTGCAGGTGTGATTAAGTTAAGGGTCTTCAGATGGGAAGATTATTCTGGATTATCTGGTAGACCCAATCCTATATAATAAAAGCCTAATATGCAAATTGTCCCTTCTGGAGTTCAACTGCTTGCTATGATGTGCGCTGACCAGGGGCAATGCGGAACATAGTGGGCTTCAGCAACATGGCGCTGGCAGTGGGTGGCAGTGGAGGTGCTGCCAGCCCTGATGGGCTCTGATGAGAGTGGGACCACGGCTGGATGGTGGAGCAAGTGAGCAGGCGGCACCAGGCCATGGTGGGGTGCCAGGTGGGGCTTCAGGGCTGTGAGGTTGGGGCTGCGAGCCTGGGGATGCGAGCTGGGGTCTGATCCCCGCAGGCCACCCTGAGGGACCCCACCTGTGCACAAATTCATGCACCAGGCCTCTAGTATAAATTTAGGGTCCTTATAAGGAATATAAAAGCCAGAGAAAGAGATTTGAAAAAGCTATACTGCAGACTTTGAAGATGGAGGAAAAAAACCACAAATCATGGAATATAAGCAGCCCCTAAAAGGTGGAAAAGTTAAGGAAACAAATTCTTCCCTAGAGCCTCCAGAAGGGACAGGCCCTATGATCCATCTAAACTTCTGACCTCCATAACTATAAGATAACAATTTTGTGTTGTTTTAGCCACTAAATTTGTGGTAATTTGCTACAGCATCAATAGGAAACTAACACAAATGGCCAAGATGGTAAACTCAACTGTGGCTTGAAAATTAAAATACACATTAACTTTAAGATGTACATTTAAATTATGCAAGGCAAAAAAGGGTTATAATATATGCTATCTTATTCAAGTTTAAAGGTCAAAAGCTTAAAGAAAATACACAAGGATAAAAAAGGGTGGGGCAAAAATGAGTTTTACAGTTGTGATTACTTGAGTTTATGCTTTTATTATTATTTATTAACTACTATATTATTTTCCATGGAAACAACTTAAACTTACTTTTGCCCAACCCTGAATTTTGCCCAACACCATAAAAGTTGTCCTACAATTGTAAAAGTGTTTCTCCCCCCTTTATATAGTGTCTAAAAAACCCCTAATATGCCTGGAAACCAAACCATCAGGATGTGTGAATCTACTCTGACCTTGTGAAAAACATTTTTTCTCATAAGTCTCAACCTCTTATAATGGGCACTGGGAAAATATCAATAAAAATCAACCAACTGTGAAAATAAGGTCCGCAGGATAGAGAGAAACACTGATGGAGGAAATGATATATAATAGTATAAACAGTCACAAGGAGATTCACTCTTGTGCAATATTTATATGTGAATCATGGAATGCCCCTGACTTTTGCCCACCGTATTCTGTGCTGTTTAATTCTCCTTGCTATAAGGGGCGTAAGGCCAATCCTGACCAGAATGTTCTCAATCAGACTCAATGAGGGAGATATTAATTCCACTTGAGTTCTTTCCTACTGGGCATACTATTAAGAGTAATTACGACAATTACATTTAGATTTTCTCAAAGTGTAAATAATCAGTTTCTGCTTAGACATCTAAACTCACAAACAGTCCTTTTGGCATTGACTGTTAAATGAAAGAAAAGCAAATATTTGCTTTTCCATGAATTGTATCCAGAGTTTAAAAAATGTATGTGTGCATGCGAGTACACACACACACAGACAGACACACACACACACACTTGCCACCTCACAATTTAACCACTCAAAAGTTGGACATATTAAATAAGTCCTTAAGCCAATGAAGACTTGTCCTTATTTTTTTTTTACTAAAACATGTATTTTATCCAAATATAATGATATCCTTATTTTTTTTACTTTCCTGACACTCATGTATTGTAATTGAAATGTTTATGGTTCATGTGCTCTCACAATTAGAAAATATTGAAACAGATATTCTTTCCTTTTCACAGATGTAAACCAGTGAATGGTTCATGGAACCTAAAACCTTTGGATGCTGTGCTCATATAGAGCTAGAAGAAAATCCAAACCAAACCAATGGATCAACCAATAGCTAAGCCAGGGTTACGTTTTATGCTAGTTGACTTGGCAATGAGAGAGGGCTACAGATGGGCACTGCAATGGATCCAGGTGAGCCAGAGCTTGCAGAGAAGCCACAGGGCTTGTAAGGGGATCCTTGATAGACCAGTCACTTCCATTATGAAAAAAAACCATTAGGCTGGTCAGGGAGGAGGCCAGATTTTAAACAGTTTCCTATCAGACTTTGTTCTTCTTCTAATTCTTGGGACACTAGAGGTTTTTACTCTTCTTCCATAAATGGAAGCCTTCGTTCTACTTGGTATCCCCCAAAGTCCTTGCCCTTCTTAGCAGTTTGATTCTTATTTTTCTCTGTATCTTTGAATGGCTAATAACCTAATGTTATGCCTCTGAGAGTTCCATCTCAAATTATCTTAAAGTTCTAATAATGGCTTGGCTATCATCAAATTTATATGCCTACACAATAAACTTATTTTGTTTTCCATTTGTTATGGTGGCTAGAAACTGGGAGGGTAGATGCCTCTGAAGGTTGCCAGATAAAATACAGCACACAGTAAAATTTGCATTTCAGATAAACAATGGATGCTTTTTTAGTATAAGTATGTCCCATGAAATATTTGGGATATGTACTCATTTTGGAAAAGTATTCATTGTTTACCTGAAATACAAGTTTTACTGACTGGATGCCTAATGAACCAATCCTGGGTAGGCATATTGCAAGAACATTTGGTCTTATAAAGCAGTGTCAAAATTTCAAATAACTACTAATGCTAAATCTAGTGATTTAACCTTATTTTATTTTTTAATTCTCACCTGTTCTATTGATTTTTTTTTAAGAGAGAGGAAGGGAGAGAGAAAGAGAAACATTGATGTGACAGAGAAATGTGGATCAGTTGCTTCCAGTACCCTTCCGGGACCAAACCCTCAACATAAGTATGTGCCCTGTCCATGAATCAAACTCACAACCTTGCAGTGTAGGGGATGACTCTCCAACCAACTGAGTGACCCAGCCAGGGCTAATCTTATTTTAATAATTAGAAATTTTTAGAAGCTTAGGATATATTGTGGGGGGAAAAAAGAAACCATTTTAATTACCTCTCCACTTAAATATTTTAGAAATATTTCTGTGTAGTTTCTCAAATACCTCTATTCCAGGTAAGGAATAGGACTGTAGCCTTTGATTCTGAAAATTACATTCTGATCTGCTGTCCAAAAGGTATGTGTTCTGAGTGGTTTCCCCAGAAGTAGGAGTGATGGTGACAAAAAGCTAAATGACCATTTTTAGAACCAGTTACTGTTCTTGAGAATTTAAGCTTCTCTTAACTACAATTCCATGTAATATTTAGTTTTTGATGATATCTGCTATAGCAGAGCAGTAGCCTTTAGATGCCAGCTGATAATTTTTATTGTTTTTCTTGTTCTGTGTGAACCAAGAACAATAAGGACTATGTAGTAAGCTTGTTGTTTTTTAATTAAGGTAAATGCTTTCGATGTAAGGAATAGCCCTATATTCTCAGAGATTATATCCTTTTCATCTTTAGTGTAAAACTTTTTTTCTGAAATTATGTTTAACATTGGTTATGAAAATATTTTTGATGTTCTTACATAGAAAATTGGTTGACAAATTTATTGTCTCCCAAATTTTTTAAAAAGTTGTACTTGTTTGTAAATCTAAAAGTATGGTCATCATGCAGCATGCCTCATGTCTATTTCAGAAATATCACTTCCTGTCTAACAGCATTAAACAACTCTACCTTTGATCCCTGTATCTCCATTTTGGTAGTGGAAAAAAAACTGGACTCGAAAAATATTCTTGGCTGAAGATGTTTTGGTGAAAAAAAATTCTATTATAAAGTTCATAAAACATGTTTTAGGTTTTTTTCCTTCCTATGGGAAGATCTGAATTATGTGCCCTGATCTCCGGCACAGTGTTACTGAGTATAATTTACACATTGTTGTTTTGGTAAGTCAGCAGTAACATATGCACTCAATAAATGTCAAACATGAAATACAACACATTCAGCATTCTATAAACCATGGCAAACAACTCAGCATTCCACACATTGGAAGTGTCTATGTAGCTCAGTTCATTCCCACTTGGAACAAAGAAATTACTATCTTTTTCCCCCCCAATTTTTATGGCCAACATGGATTAGGAAAGCTCAAGGATATTTTTTTGCTTCTTTCATAAGAAAGGGCTTTTGATAAACATCCTGGAAGGCATCAATAATATGAATGCACATATTGCAATTTTCAAGTTTTATAAAATGGAATATTCAGACATTTACTGGCACTTTACAAAATACTGTCTGATTAAATATTTTAAAATTCACTTTAATCCCCTACCATTTCTTCAAGATATACATTACTATCCACAACACAGAAAAGCATAGAGGCTGAATGTAAGTTTAGCAGCTCAGAGAATGTTACGATGCCATCAAAGGCAGGGGTGAGTGGATCCAGTCTGTGCTCTTTCTACTCCATCAAGTTGTGCAGTTACATCTGCTAGTTGATTTTGAAAATAGGAATGGCTCTCATCTATTGCAGATTATTTAACCATGGAATAGACACAATATGTTCATGATCCCTGGTAAGCCAATAAATGATACCTTAGAACAGGGGTGGGGAATGTCTGGCCTGTGGGCTATATAAGGCTGACAAAATCATTTGGTCTGGCCCTGCCAAGGCATGAGGGGTGAGTAAATTAAATGTTTGACCAAGTAGAGCAGGCTAATTTTTAAGTTGATAATTTTGTATGGACTGTGAATGATGTTATAATATCCAAATGGTTCCCCACCCCTGCCTTAGAAGGACCCTTATGTAGCCTTGGTTTGGTTCAAGGTTTTGGTGGAGATGATTCAAAAGCATTTAATGTACACAGTCACTCCTGGCTCAGGATGACTAACCATAACATACCAGCTGTTTCACAGCATGCATTTCAGTGTAGTTTATAGCCGATGAGCAATGAAAAAGAGAAAACACATCTGTGACCCAATTTTTCTTTAGTTACTAGTCATTTATATCATTCATGCATTGAATTGGATAGAACCTAAGGAAGTAGCCCTTGGTTACTTCAATTTTCTCACTTAAAATAAAAGCATCTGCTTTTGATTCACCTCATGGGAACAGGATGAGGTTCAATGACTGACTCAAAAAATATTGGAAAGCATATAAATTACTCAACACATTGACTGGTAATGTCCTAAATTTAAATGTAAATTCAGATCCAGAAACATCTCGTAGCTTCTGCTAGTGCCCAGGTGGTGTCAGATGGTTATGTCAGTAGGTTATGTAGCACTGTAAACATCAAACTTGTTTGATGCAGTGTTACTGGGACCCCAATACCTAAAATAAAAAATCCCCTAAAATGGGATTTCCAATTACATAATTTAAGTATTTGTACTGTTAAAGTTTATTGATGTATTTTTTGGTTTCTTTTCTTAATTTCTTACTCTCTCCAAAAGGTTTCTATAAGACAAGTCTTTAATGAAATATCATGCTGTCTAGGAAAAGATGGTGTTGGCTACAATGAAGAGGATAAAGTAATAGAAGAATGGATAAGTCTGTATATATACATGATTAATATAATTAACAGTTATTTAAAGAGAAATTTCAAACATAATTTTTAATTTGATCCTTAAAAATACAGCGGTGGGAAAAAGTAGGTTTACAGTTGTATGTGAAACTCAGAGTTTATTCTTGTATTATTATTTACTAGAGGCCTGGTGCACACATTTGTGCACAGAGGGGAGGGTTCCCTCAGCCCAGCCTGCACCCTCTCCAACTGGGGACCTCTTGGGGGATGTCTGACTGTCCGACTGGCAGTTGGACATCCCTCTCGCAATCTGGGACCGCTGGCTCCTAACTGCTCACCTACCTGCCTGCCTGATCACCCCTAACTGCCTCTGCCTGCCTGCCTGATCGCCCCTAACTGCCCTCCCCTGCCGGCCTGGTTGCCCCCAACTGCCCTCCCCTGCCGGCCTGATCTCGCCCCCAACTATCCTCCCCTGTAGGCCTGATCTCGCCTCCAACTTCCCTCCTCTGCTGGCCAATTTGGTTCTGATTGGATGGTTTCTATGCCAGTCAGCATCAAAAGCTCCACCTCCTAGGCAGCCATTGGTTCTTCACAGCACCCACATTTGGTTCTGACTGGTCAGTTCCTATGCCAATCAGCGTCTCTGGGCCTATCAACGGGGCCTGATCAGAAAGGTGGGGCTGATCAGTAGCCCGGGTGGAGGCCTGGAGAGAAATGGAGGCACAGCTGCTGGCTAGACTGGGAGAGAAAGAGAGAGGCAAGTGCTGATCAAAAGCTGCCACAGAGGCAACGGATCAGTCCCTGCTTCTCACTTCAGGCCTCTCTCTGGCCCTGATTCACAGCCCCCTCAGCAGTCAGTGCTGGGGCACTGCGCCTGCAGCAGAAGCAGTCTGACTGCAGGACTGACTTCCGGTTGGTCGAGCCTCAGTAGTTACTGGTCGTTACAACCCAGGGTTTTTATATATTAGGATTGTATTCATTTTATTATCATACTATATAATAAAAGGCTAATATGCAAATTGACCGAACAGCAGAATGACCAGTTGCTATGATGCGCACTGACCACCAGGGGGCAGATGCACAACACAGGAGCTGCTCCCTGGTGGTCAGTCCGCTCCCACAGGGGGAGCACCGCTCAGCTAGAAGCCAGGCTCATGGCTGGCGAGTGCAGCAGTGGGAGCCTCTCCCACCTCTGCGGCAGCACTAAGGATATCTGACTGACGGCTTAGGCTTGCTCCCCGAGGGCTCCCAGACTGTGAGAGGGTCCAGGCCAGGGTGAGGGACACCCCCCCCGAGTGCACGAATTTCATGTACCTGAGGGACCCCCTCCCCCCGAGTATACAAATTTCATGCACCGGGCCTCTAGTTAACCTATATTTGCCTACCTCTACATATTGTTAAATTTGTATTCTCCTCTCTTCTGCTTAGTTGAATCAACATAAGGAAAAGACCTGTGCTTATTGAGGGAACCTGGAAGTCAGGGATGGGAATGAGGACAGGCCTGACTGATACCAGCTCTATCCCTTATTAGCTGTAGAATCTCAGGCAAGATCTTCATGAATCATTTTCCTGGTTTGTACTGTGGTGAAACTTAAGTCTGTTATTTTGTTATTTCTTCAAGGATAACAAAATCGTCACTGGAGGAACTATGACATGAGCGCCACTTGACATGAAAAACTACCATAGGGAACACTGCATGGCTCTCTCACTTCAGTGAATTGGCCAGGCAGCCTGGCCTCCTCTTCTGCATTGACATCAAGAAGCAGCACTATGGTAGTTTTAAAAGAATTGAACTCTTATGTGAATTATAATCTCTAATATGTGTGTGTGTACACATCTACAAGTAGAGGCAAAATTAGACATGATTTTTTTAAGAAATAAGCAACTCATTGTAATGTGCCCTGGGTGCAGCAGGTGAGGTTCACATTCCACAAAGCCATTATTCACTGACAGAAAACATTAAAACAAAGGAAAAAATAGAAAAATGATAGCAAATGTTACAGATTCCCTTACAGTACAGTCATGCACCACTTAACAATGGAGATGTGTTCTAAGAAATGCAATGTTAGGTGATTTCATCATTGTTCGAACATCATAAAGTGCACTCACATAAGTCTAGATGTTACTGCCCACTACACACCTAAGGCTATATGGGATAGCCTATTGCTCCTAGGCCACAAACTTGTACAGAAGGTTACTGTACTGAGTAGTATAGGCAATTGTAACACAATGGTAAGTATTTGTGTATATAAACATACCTAAACATAGAAAAGGTATAGTAAAAATATTGTGTAGAAGGTAAAAAAAAGCACACCTATCTAAGGCACTGACCATGAATGGAGCTTGCAGGACTAGAAGTTGTTCTCCGTGAATCAGTGAGTGAGGGGGGAGTGAATGTGAAAGCCTAGACAGTGGTCGGCAAATTGCAGCTCGTGAGCCACATACCGATCTTTGGCCCCTTGAATGTGGCTCTTCCACAAAATACCACATGCGGGCGCGCACGTACAGTGTGATTGAAACTTCGTGGCCCATGCGCAGAAGTTGGTATTTTGTGGAAGAGCCACACTCAAGGGGCCAAAGAGCCGCATGTGGCTCGCGAGCAGCAGTTTGCCGACCACTGGCCTAGGACATTACTGTACAGTACTGTAGACTTTATAAACACTGTACACTTAGGCTACACTAAATTTACAAAACAAACAAGAGTAAATCAAGCACAGGAGAAAATGATACAATCAGGAGGCAAGGTAAACACGAGATGTATGAGGCTGCTGCTGGCTTAATACAGCATACTGTCTTTCAGCAAACTTTTTTATAAGTGGGAAGAGTACACTCTATTAAAAAGTTTAGTATAGTAAATACATAAACCAGTAACATAATTGTTTATTATTATTATCAAATATTATGTAGTGCAACATAATATTATGTGCTCTTCTTTTATACGACTATCAGCACTGTAGGTTTCTTTACACCAGCACCCCACAAAGTTGTGAATAATGTGTTGTTGTATTATAACATTAGGATGGCTATGACATCACTAGGCAATATGAAGTTTTTGGCTCCATTATAACCTAAAGGATCCACCATTGCATATGCAGTCTGTTGTTAATCGAAATGTTGTTATAAGAACTCTGTTATGAACACATGTGCTCTTTTTAGAATTTATTTGTTATTTCACCTGACATATGCCCATGGGGTGCACTCACAGGTGAAATATTTGCACATCTCACCTAAGGATGACCTTACAATGTTTGGAAGAAAAGTACAATACAAAGTCACACATTGAATCCTGAGATTCTGTTCTATCCCAGGGGAATCCAGATTAAAACCATTTGGTTTTCCTTTAGCACATCAATCAGAGGGCCAGACTGCTCTGAAGGGAACATCCGAGACATGTGTCCCTGGAATTCTAATAGGTCTCAGAAGTCTGGGTCTTATTCCATCATCTGAAGGGCTGTGCACAAGTGGGCAATGCTTAAGAAATACCCTTGATGATGATAAAATCATATGACACTTCAAAATCGCCTGTTTTATGGAAAAATAACCTGCCACATTTCAAATTCTGAAGATAGCAAACACTAAATAAAATTGTATGTATTAACTGTTGCAATAAGAGAGAGCTCATTTCATCCTGCCCTTGTCTATCTGGCAACTGCTAACCATCCTTTAAAATGCAGCTCGTGATCAGCTTGGCATTATTGAATTGTATATATGCTTACTGATGTTCCCCAGAAAGGTAAGTAAAGTTGACCAAGGTGGCTACTCTGTTGTTGGATATTCAAAGCATGTGGTGCTGAGTAAATGCTTATAAAATCAGAAGGAAGCCTGACCGGTTTGGCTCAATGGATAGAGCATCAACCTGCGGACTGAGGCATCCCGGGTTCGATTCCGGTCAAGGGCATGTACCTTGGTTGCGCGCACATTCCCAGTGGGGAGTGTGCAGGAGGCAGCTGATCGATGTTTCTCTCTCATCGATGTTTCTAACTCTCTATCCCTCTCCCTTCCTCTCTGTAAAAAATCAATAAAATATATTTAAAAAAATAAAATAAAATCAGAAGGAAATGTGCACAACTGGGCCTCAAATCATATAGGTGGGGCTCACTGAAGGAGGACTCATATTAAAACAGGTGAAAGAGTAAGAGGTAATTAGCCAAGGATGTTTGGGCGTAGAATTCAAGGAAAATACTAGGACGTGCTTTAGTATTTAGTACCCCCTGCCACTTACAGAACCTCGCCTTGAAGAATAAATCATTTCTTTCTTGCAAATGATTTACATCATTTATTGAAAAAAAACAGGTTTGCAAAGAATCTACTTTGTGGTTCTAACACAGAAGTTACAAATACCACTAAGGATTTCCACAGTTCACAGTATTAAGTAAAAAAAAAAGACGAAAGGTAATCACTACAAAAGTTTAGTGTAAATAACATAGCAATGGGGAGCCATGTAGGATTTTTCTCACATTTTACTAAAAAAAATGAAGAAACAAAACAATAAAATCCCCCTTGGGACCTTGACTTAAGGTGATATGCCCATTATCTAAACTGGTGCTACTATCTGAGGTAGAGCATGTACTCTGAAATGAATTAGTTGAATGCAAGTCTCTCTTCTGGAGTCTAAAGTTCTATACATGTGATTAACTCCGAGGCATCTTTGAAGTGCAAATGTGTTATCACACAAATAACACTATGAAATCATCTCTATTTACAATAAGCAGAGAGAACAAAGCTACCATCTCAGAAGAGGTAAGTAAGACCTACATGAATCTAAGACTTCACTTTTAGGGCCCCTGTCATTCATGACGCCATGTCACAGTTCAGCAGTCAGACTGGTCCATGCCTCTGCCTTCGATCTCTGTAGGATGCTTGGTAACTTAGGGACCCAGCAACTAAATGAATAGATTTGCATTTGTTGAAGGTGACTGACATTTAATGAACTAAAAAACAGGTAGAATGAAGGCCAGGAATGACCACAGCTTGAGGACTCTGTCCTAGCTTACTGGTCCTCCAACCATCCAGACAAGAGGAGATGCTGACAGAGGCATGAGAAGAAACCACTGCTTCCTCCTCATACTCAGTTAGAGCACCCTGCCCTCTTCCAGTGTCTGAGGGCCTTCACTCAGCCACCTGGACTTTACAAGTATCTCCTAGATCCTGTAACCAGCATCAGAAGATCAAAGCTTCCCAGTCTGTCCTCTGGAGATAAGAAAATATGTTTGAAGATAGAACTTCAAACATTCCATACAATCCATTCCTGTGTAACTGACTCTCCTCAAGGGAAAAAGAAAAACCTGTCATGTGGCATATACACAATCAATACATACAAGAGAAGAACTGTGTGGGATTTTAGATACTTAAATGATAATCTTATTTGAACTAGTATTTAAAAAAGTGTGATTCAGTGGGAGTCAGGCAGACTTGCTTTCAGTTCACTAATCTTGGTAAAGTCATTCAAACTCACGGGGCCTCAGTTTTCCCAATGACAGGCTTGGACCAGAGGCAGTATCTGAGAGGTATTCTCAGCCTGGGTTCCATCATCTTCCCCATTCACTAAAATAGCCTCACTTTCATCTCTTTAACATAATGAAGATCTGATAAACAAAAGCAAACAAATAAAAAAAATAGAGATGATTTTAAAGGCCCCTGGTGACTCATTCATTCCTGGGAGAGGAGGGGGGAGAACTATTTAAGAATTATCTTAATTATATATCTGTAATAAAACTAGGAAAACAGTTAAAACTACTATAGTCTCTGTCATTCTCTTCTTCCTTCCCTTTTTAAATACTTACAAATGTGAAATGTTTTCCAAAAGTCTTGTATAACCCCAGGGGGCACTTTTCATACCAAAGACAATGCCAGTGATATTCTCTGGAGCGTAGCACTCAGTGGCCCTGAGGAAGGTGCTTTTAGAGAGAAGTGACCTTGTGTTTGAATATCTCTGCCACTTACTAGCTATGTGACCTTCAGAAAGCTATTTCATAATCTCTCTGAGCCTACTTCCTTCTCTGTAAAATGAAGATAATAAATTATATTTCCAAAGGCTGCTAGGATAACACATAAAGAACCTGGTGTAGGGCAGCAAACCAACACCATATCAGTTCTCCAAAATCACAAAACCTATCGCCTTTCACAGTGCAGAAAACAACTGTGTCTAGGACTTGTGGCCCATACTTGAGAAGAGACGAAAAGATACTGTGAAATTAGGAAGAGATCTCATCTAAAGATGAGGAAATGAAGATCTGAAGATGGGGTAGGTACCCCAGAGTCAAAGGAGTCAGAAAGTAGTGACCTGAGAACCACATAATTTTTAAGTTTTGGATTTGTGATAACTGGGAGAACAAAAGACTGATCAGCATGCTAATTAATTAGGGCATGTTGGTACAACTGTTATCAAGGATAAGCAACTATTAGACTATACTCATGAAGGACATGTGCTGACAACGAATTACAATGTGCTTAATTCAAACTTTTTGGCCTTCCATAGGAATCCAGGGCCAGTCAACATTTAACTGCATTAAAGCTTTTGATACTTAAATTAAAAAGTGATTAAATTTCACAATAAAGCTACACCTTAGGAATTATAGATTCTGAAAACAAGACTGAAAGGGATTTTAGATACTGTCTACCCCCACATACTACACTTGGGAAAAGTGAGTTCTAAGGAAGATGAGAGATGCATCTTTGGTCACAAAAGGCAGCGCCAATTCTGGTCTCATTAACTTATTATCTACTACAGGAAGTCAATCTGTAGATTTATCTGATACCCATAGCAACGACTCAACATTGCATATATGGGTTCCTGTCTCAACTCCGCATAATTTAGGGTTCGTAGGGCACTGGAAGACATCTGAAGGACTGGGCCGATGGCTTATAGAAGCAGCTGGTGGGACTGTGTGGGGAGGTCTAAGGATAATCAAGAGGGCAAATGAAGAGCTGCCAATCTGGGATTTGGGATTAGGGCTTATTAAGGGATCAAATGTAGAACTATTCTCCAGATCCAGGACGTAGCACAGTGACTGGCACATAGCAGGTACTTAGTACTTATTTGTTGTATAATTGGATGATGAACCAAGAGTGAATAAAAGAATGAAAGGGCCTGTTTTGAGAGAAAAAATGAGAGCTTCAGAGGCAGCAGAGAAGAGGGACTGCCAAGTGCCATTCCTTAGGGGAGGAGCAGGGGAAGAGTCATCTGAACTCTTCCCAACCTGAGCCGAGGGAGGTGGCTTGTTTCCTTTGCAAGGGCAGTGGAGTGAGTCTGTGGCCCTCTTGTTTCCAGCTCAGGTTTCCATCCTGAGGAAATGTAGTCATTCCATGGCACTGCTCTGGCCCCTCTGCGCTCAGGATAGAACAGGGAGAAGTGGAATGT
This sequence comes from Myotis lucifugus, assembly GCF_000147115.1. Taxonomy (NCBI): domain Eukaryota; kingdom Metazoa; phylum Chordata; class Mammalia; order Chiroptera; family Vespertilionidae; genus Myotis; species Myotis lucifugus. The sequence continues at coordinate 187,581 of NW_005871720.1, read as the reverse complement.
TCGAACAACAGAAATTTCAAATTCATAATGTGACAGTAGTTCTAGAGGAGACCCAGTGCTTAAGGGCTAGCCAAGCAAGTTACTGACCATACACACACCGGTGGGGAAACTGTTCCATAGCAGGTACGTTCCATTGTCATGCAGCCTTCCGTGGTCCTAGGCCTGGTGGACTTTGACCTTTTGCCAAGTCTGTTAAGGCTGGACTTTGAAAGCAGGATTCATTTGATGAACATTGATGACACAGACATGATAGAAAGTTGTGGCTCATTATAGTTTCTAAATAGTAAGGGGTTAGTGTTTTATATTCCTTTTCCTTTTAACATCTATGTCTAAATTTTTCACTTTTGTACCATAGGATGTGGCCACTTTGAAGTTAGAGGCACCACTCACCACCTCTTTTTTCTTTTTCTAGGACTAAACAGAGAAACTATAAGATGACTGTACATGAATGCCTAAAATGTCCTTTCAGGGCTGATGATAAAAGCAACTTCCTGTTTAAGAGAAATAGGAATAATTCAGTGAATACTTATGTGTTGCACAGTGTCTTCTCCATACAACACCTAGCAGACTAATGACAAAATGATGAGTACAGCAGTTGCTGGGAGAGAACAATGTTGTTCTGCCCATGTTCACATGAAGAGATATCTATCCCAAAGAAAACATGCGCTGTCTCTGATGGGACTTTCATTTGACACTTGATAAAGCTGGCACATTTAAAAAAATTCCTTCAAATCTAGAGCTCAGGTAAGTAAAAAGCCCATGATATATATACTCTTCTTCAACTCACAGAGTGATTGGCAAGGCCTGTATATTTTTAGCACAGTTTCAATTCCACAAAAAGAAATACCTCCTAAAAGAAATGTGTTAAGCACCCTCCTAAATGTTTCTCATTAAGTTGCCAATGCTGGTACTTGCTCCTTAAGGCTGGCTTACAGCACTCATCCTAACCCAGCTCTGTATACCATTGAAGAAATAAAAGTGAGACTAATCACTACTTGAAAGGCACTACATCTGTAAGAATTTTTATATTAATACTAGAGACCTGGTGCACAAAATTCATGCATGGGTAGGGTCCCTAGGCCTGGCTGGTGATCAGGGCCGATCTGGGGGGCAACCAGTGGGGCGATCGGGGGGTGGGGGTCGCTGGCATCCACCTTGGCTGGCCTGGGGCCTGGGGGCAGCTCCTGTGTTGAGCACCTGTCCCCTGGTGGTCAGTGCGTGTCATAGTGACCGGTCATTCTGCAGGTCGTTCTGCTGTTTGGTCTACTTGCATATTAAGCTTTTATTATATAGGATTTGTAAAGTATCTTGAGAAATATCAGGAAAAAGCAACCTGGAAAACAGCATTCTGCAATAAAATTATAGAAATGGTAGTAAAGAAACCAAACTGAAAGATATTTCTAGTAAAGGAACAGGTTTGTTCTTATAGTGAAACAATCTTAGCTCAGTGGCTCATTCTTCTAAAAACACCAGCTTTTGGATAAGTATGAAAATACACCGTGTTTAGATTGAGCATACAGTGAACTCCCCAAAATGGTTCTCATGCAGTCTAGCACCTTGATTCTTTTCGTTTGTTTGTTTTTGTTTTGTTTTTATGCTCTGGAACACCTAACTTTTTAAAAAGTGAGTCTAAGGCAACAGGATGACTGAAGTCACACAAATGCCCACTCACCTCCCATGATTTTAGATTGGCAGTTAATAAACTCCGGCTTCCTGTCCGTGAGGTACCTCTGGCAGGTGTGGTGGAGGATCTGGAAGAAGGTGCATTTTTCTGAGGCTGTGCTGGCTACCCACTGGTCAAAAGCATTTTCAAACAACAAATCAAACTCTGCAGAATCCTGGAAAAAACAGTGAAATAACTACTAATCTCAATGTATAAAAACTGCTGCTTCAATCTTATGCCCAACAAAAGATTCATAAAGGCAAAACATCTTTCAAAACTAATCATTAGGTTCATCTTTTTTTTTAAACTATGTTTTTATAGATTTTCTAGAGAGAGAGGAAGGGAGAGGGAGAGAGAGAAACACATTGATGAGAAAGCAACATTGGCCAGGTGCCGCCGACACACCCCCTACTGGGGATCGAGCCCACAACCCTGACCGAGAATCCAACCAGTAACTTCTTGGTTCATAGGATAATGCTCGACCACTGAGCTACACCAGCTGGGCAAAGCTCATCTTTATTAGCACCCCGGTGCATGGAGAATCCACCTTTCTCTATTTATCAAGTAAACCCCAAATCTTACAGTATTTACAGATGTCCCTAGGAAGCTAGTATCACAGAAGTCCCTGGAGCCTACCACACACTGACCTGTGTCAGAATTCAGACTACATATCATCCTCCCAATTACTTGGGACATAATTCATTCAGGTTCTCAGCACTAAGCCATAGTAATCTTGCCCCTAATCTTTGACAGGAAAAGATTCCTCCTTATTATTTTAGCATATAGTGACAATTTACATTTTCTTTTTCTTCATTATTGACGTTTTATATGATAAATGCATGTGAGCAAAAGGGGGGATCTAGTTTGAATAAATACTTATCAAAAATGTTTCTCATATTACATACAACAGATTTGTAAACTTTTAAGGATTTATTTATTTAAGTAAATAAATAAATTGGTGGGATGAGGAGATAAATGAAGCTTAGAGAAACATGGCTTTTCATATTGATAGCCATGGACATGAATCTGAATTCTGGTCTTTGCATTTTGCTGATAAACATATTACTAGACATAGCAATTCTTCAATCTGCATCCCCTTAGGTACCTGCATCAAACATGATGAAAAGGTTTATAATCCCCCATAAGAAGGGTATAGAAATCAGAAAGTCTTATTTGTGTAACTGAAACAGAGAAAAACGATTCAGACAACCATCACCACCGCCAAAGTTAATAAAAGAGTTGTCATGTGAAGAGACCACCTTCGCTCAATACTCCACAGGGCACTCACCCGATTAGGATCGATGCCATTAACCTGGCGAAGCTGCTCGAGCATCCACTGTGATCTCCGCACGAACGATGTGGAGCCTTCAAACTGTTTGACCTTCGTAATGGACGCCTGTGTAGGTTTCTTGTTTGTCACTGCCAAGAAAAGACCACAGATTAGTGGGTGTGCAGGTTGGTTTGTATCCTGTCAGTGGGCTTCTATCTCACACATACATGCATATGCAAAACGAGAATGAGAGAAGAAAAAAATACCTATACATGTATCTATAATAATAAAAGGGTAATATGCTAATCAGACCGAATGTCATTCCAGATGTCCTTCTGGATGAAGCTGGGGCCGGAGGGAAGCCCGGGTCCCAGGTGCCAGAGGGAAGCCGGGGGATGGAAGGCCTACTCTTGCTCAAATTTCATGCATTTGGGCCCTCTAGTATATATATACCCCAAAGATATATATATATATATATATATATATACACATACACTTTTTACACACACACACACTGAGTGGCCAGATTATTGTGATCGGCCAGATTATTAATACCACCCCATCAGTACTTTGTTGGGCCACCTTTTGCCTTTAGTACTGCGGCAATTCTTCTTGGCATTGACTCCATGAGATGTTTAAAGGTGATGCGAGGAATCTGACACCATGCCTGATGAATAGCACTGTCCAGTTCTGTGAGATTTGATGGTTGTGGAACCAGCTGCCTGATGGCTCTTTTAACTTCGTTCCACAAATGCTCAATTGGATTGAGATCTGGTGATTGTGGGGGCCACCAAAGCAAGGTAAAGTCTCCCTCATGTTCTTGAAACCACTCCTGCACAATATGAGCACCGTGGCATGGCGCATTGTCTTGTTGGAAGAAGCCATCACCATTGGGATACGCCATCAACATGATAGGATGAACTTGATCAGCAATGATACTTAGGTATGTTGTGCTATTCAGACGTTTATAATGGTCTGGCCCTCTAGCAACTTCAGCACAAAATTATAGCTAATTTGCCTACAAACATCAAGTGGTCATAATAATCTGGCCACTCAGTATATATATTGAGAGAATGAATATGTGTGTCTTTGATGAGGGGTGAGGTCGAAAGATACAGAAGTTGTAATCTCTACTCTCAAGCAGGTACAATACAGTTATGATTGTAAGGGCTGCTTTATGTCTTCATCCATTCAGACTGAACACAACTTAACCCACTAACACCAAGCATCTTTAATGGAGGCTGCAAGTGTGCAATAACCAACTGCAGGGAAAGAGGCATACAGGGCTGACAGGCACCCAGTAGGGGTCATTGGGAAAGGCTGAATTTTAAATAAAGTTCCCCTAAGGAACTGCAATGCAATTTCTAATTACATAGTCCAGTGTAAATATTTTAGGTTTTAGTGATAAAGGAGTAATACCTCATTTTTTTAAAGAGAACCATTTCGCTTTAACATATAGTCTAGTTTGTATCAAGTCTGCAACCGATTATGACTTTATCTGGCATTCTTGGTGGTCCCGCTCCCCCCAGTATGAATTCCTGAGGTCACCACACCTGCAGGACCAGCACAGTCCCTCCGGCCAGCCTTAGTCATGCTGACAATAGACAGTGTCACCTCTCAGACAGAAGTCAAGCACCAGCCACCAGGAGAGAGTCACTTGGAATATTTTTCTATGTCTGCTTACTTCATGACTTAGGGCCTCCAGGGTGGGGAGGTAAGTAAATGTTTTGATAGGGCTTTCCTAGAAGCTCCTATGAGCCCTGGCTGCAGGGATTGTAAAACTTAGTATGAATGATGCTATTAAAGAAACTAGAAAGAATGGAAAGCACTACTTGTCATAATGAATTCTACCCTAATAAGACTGTGTATCAGTGGCACATTCTTTCTTTGTTTTAAATAACCCCACACATTCCACATTTTCAAATAATTATGCAGATGCTCAACAGATGGCAAAAAGAATCCTTGAGGAATGAAGGACAGAGAGCACCTACCCCAGTCCCGGCTGGTGGTAAGCTTCTCCTTTCATGCACGCCAGAGTTTGTTGTGTTACAGTGTCTGGGCCGGAGAGCAGGGACTCAGAGAATGAACTGTGGGTCCCTGCCTTTAGGTTTGGTGAGAATCCCTGCGGTGTGGTTCCAGGACTATTTTTATGACTTCAGCACAATCGCATCCCTTTGCTCTTAACCATAATTTAGCAATTATATATTTTAAAATTTCAAATAGTGCTTAGGTTTATTACCCATTATTTCAGTTATATTTGGCTGAAAGCTTCTGAATGCTTCACGCCAATTACATTTATTTTCATGGTTAAAAAGTCATCATCCCCTTAACACCTACAATCAGAGGAAATGTATGGTCTTCTATTCACAAATGGCCTCTCTGGCCTTCAGCTCCAAGTATAAGCCTGTTAAGTCCCATTAGGAATAACTATTACCAGTCTGCTCAGGGCTCTTTCCATCCATTTAATTCAATTCATTTACCCTTTGTGTCTCCTATGACACAAAGGGAGATCTAATAGGTTTCTCTGAATAGTCATGTGCTATTCTTGTGTTTTAATGTTAAAGTAAACAACACACCTGGAATATGTGCAGGTCCTAAAATGTGCTTAAAAGATTAAAGAATGCTTTTCAATGACAGGAAAACATGGGTTCCTGTATTAGACCCACATCCCTAAACACAAAGAGGATTTCCTCCTTTGTTTATGTAAATCACTCGGCATTTAGGCATGCTGGGAAACATGAACATTTCCCTTGTAACTTTAGTTAAAGTTGTTACGAACCAGTTTTACTTCTGGTTCATTTATTTGCAAGTAGTTTACAGCATTATAAAAGCTCAAACACAATGCAAGATTGCTGTGGTTTTTGGCACGTTTAGCATTGACATTTTACAAAGGCAAGTTCCATTGGAAGCTTGTGGCCGAAATGAGAAGTGCAGGAACCCCACCCACATGACAAATGCCCCCACAGAATTGCTCAACAGCGATCATAGTGCAGAGCGGTCATTTTTAATGGAGGCAGTTACAACTCCATCCAGTCAGGCCTTTCCCCCTGTATTGGCTTATTCCTTGCCAAGTTCTTGGAATCTGGGTAGTGTTCCTGGGCACTGAGCCCATTTCGGTTTAATTTTTGTTTATTGTTATTATTTCCAGCATCTCAGTTTCTATTTTGAGGCAGCTGCCTTAAAATTATATTATTGCATACACATACTACTGTTGTGATTCTGACAATATCCAAACTGTGTTTAAATAAATTTGCTTTTTTACTTAAATAAGTTCATGAGAAAAGTATATGTTAAAGTCATAAATAGATACAGTAAATAGATACAGCGCTACGTATATTAAAAAGACAATAATGTGAAAAATATAATGAAAACATAAATGCTATGAATTTCAAATTAGAGGGTTGTCGGGGGAGGGCTTGGCATCTGATGTCTGCTCTATGGTAAAATGGTGATTAGCAAGTATAGCCAGGTATTTACAACGATCACAACATAGGTATTCTCCTAGATATAATCAAAAAGCCCAGTGGGAAATGGCTTCTCTAAGACCCCTGCTTGGTAAGCATGAGAACTCACTCAATAAGTCAAGTGTTGGGGTTATCCAAACCCAATGCTGTTTTTCATTCACTCCCACTCCTGGCACCCACTGTTCTCGATGGTGGCATCAGAGGAAGGCAGAAGCATGTGGGCCAACCAAATTCAGATCCTTCTGCTACCAGTTCTGATAAAAAGAATGTGGTTTCCATGGCTGCACGCCTCCTCTTCAGCCTCCATGTAGACTTGATCTACATCTCAGCTGTAGTTATGAAGCAGCGATAGGAGCTATTATGTTTGGAATATCATTACTCAGGTAGTATAACATCTCTGTCTAATGAACTAATGGCCTAGCAAGGTCTTTTAAAAAATGGTCCCTCCAGGAAACATACAAAAATAAGACACATAGTCAAGGGGTGGAGACCACCAGCCTTGCTTTTGTCCAACCAGAAAAACTCTATTCAATTAGAAAGCCATACCCAGGACAATGGCAAAGCACCATCTTAGATCAAATGTGGTCTTGCAGTGAGTTAGGAATTGGTGAAGGAGGGGACAAAGATTGATGAAGAAAAGAAAGACAGAAATGCAAGCTATTTGCATGTTTTGGAATGCACACTGCCAGTGATTAAAGTGGCTAATCTTCCATTTTTAGGTCCAATGGCTGAGAGATTGCTTTAAAAAAAAAAGTCACACTTTCCCCCTACAATCTCATTATTCACAGCATCATATCTGAGTCCTTCCAAACAGGAAAATCAATTTTGTCTTAGATACAAAATATCGAGTCTCAGTCTTTAAAGGAAACAATCAGCATATAAAAAGGTTACTTTACCTTTATATCCTCTGTCTCCTTTTTCATAGTTATCTATACTTAAAATAGGGTAATATGCAAATTGGTCTGGACGCTGTCACATAACAACCTATCAACAGGAGGGCGGGGCAGTGAGCTACGTGCAGCAGAGAGCTGCGAGCGGCGGTGGGCAGGGCAGCCTGCTGAGGCAAGTGGCTACAAATCCTTGCGCAGGGCCACTAGTTTTTACATATTTACTAACTTTGCACAGACATTTTTATAATCCACATTAAACTCAGATTGAATCACTTTATAACTTTATGTGGTCATTACTCCCTCTCAAAAGAAAACACAAACCCACAAACAACCCAAAGGTGCTGAAGAACAAATTGCATCTATACAGTCTGATATTGAGACTAATCACACCTACGTACCTAAGTAAGATACCTTAAAATTTCTACATGCTTAGTTCTAGTATGATCTCATGGATAAGCGAAGGTCAGCATTTTGTGGTATGCCTTAGCTCTGGTCTGCTAAAGCCTAATGACCAGAAACTTTGATTTCAACAAGACTTTGATGAGAAATAAGCAATTTGGAACAAGGGGGAAAAGTGATGTCCACATAGAATCTTATTGGGGCTGCTCTTTGGCTGTGGCAGAGGTGACTAAAAATAAAACCCTCTGAAATGTGGCTCAGGAAATAAAAGAAAGATCAAGTATGCCTTCTGGGTGCTTATGTGATTTAAAAAAAAAAGGTCTAACAGGGGAAGGTGAGAAATGATTATTTAGAACTGGTTTCCTAAGGCTCTTCCAAAACTCTAATGTCTAGGTGGATTTAATAGTATCTATGGAGAAATAAGTATCAGGTCGGAGGCTGCATCAGCAGTTTTATCTGGTGAGATGGCTGAATGTGTACAAAGCTTAGAAGCAAAAATACCTACATTGCTACCTCAAATACATTCAGAATAGAGAAACACCATCCCTGCTGTAGTTAGTGGGAAACAGAGCATGTGCGTTCACCACGGCATTGATCGTTTGCTTCTCATAGTATTTCTCAAAGCGTGTCATCATTTAGGACATAGTTTAGACTCCATGCCTCCAAGACCAATTCATGAAATGTCCAAGTTTGTCTTTGGGGCCTTCTCCTTCCACTCCCCACCTGAGGTGCTGGCCAGGTTGCTGACAGGACCCAAATGAGCCTGAAACGATATTCTTGAATCTGTATGTTTTTAGGAAAAAAATTTTAATCTAAACAACAGACACAACAACAAAAATGGTGGCATTTCAGTCTGAGCACAAGCCAGTGGGGAAGAATGTAGGATGCCATTCTTTCAATATACCCTGCTCTACTAACTCAAAGCGGGAGGGGTGGGGTGGGGAGGAAGCAGGGCACAGGGTTTGAGGTATAAAGGCAGACATCCTTAATCTACAGAAGAGATAATCACAAAGAAAATATGCCACACAAAAAATTCTTTATTTGGTACCCCAATTTCTAGGCCTGCACTTACATCACACTCTCATCTCCAAATTGGAGGAAGAAGTGAGGGGAGGGGGGGAAAGGAGATTGAAAGTCTAAGAAGTTTCTCCAAATGGATACTGAAAAAGCAACCATTTATATGGGAAACTGCTTTCAAGTACAGAAGTCTGGGTAAGTCCTTTAGTGGAAGGAGAAGAATAAGAAATATCTTGCATCCATCATTCCTTGGGAATGATGCTCTTAATATGAAGGTACAGCACCATATGGAGGGTAGTTAACAACTACATTATTAGTAGAGCAAGCAATCTCCCTATACTAACTTTATAGGAAGTATTATCTGGTTGTCATATTATATTTCCAAATTGCCAAAAAGGAGGCGGTATTATTTTGAAATGTGCAACTTTTATGTCACATGCCATTATGAGATTTAGTTGTAACTTCTAAAACCTAATCTATTCTAATTGTAATCTTCTTTACCCTGTTTGTAGTTTTATTTTTTAAAAAACTGTAAAAATATGTAGATTTTTATTTTGAAAGGGTGTTCTACTTTTCAAGTCAATGACAGGTTCACGTACACTCGCATAGGTAGTCTTGGGCTGTTAAATCTTTAGTCTGGAATCAGGAAGCTTAATCCCCAGGGGGCTCTAATTCCTCACAGCAAGCACTGCCCTCTCTAGACGAGCACCACCAAGTCTTCAATACTATAAACTGACACAACCAGTGCCAGTTCAGGTACGCATGCACAAATGAATGAGTGAACAAATGAATGAACGGCTCTCCAACAAAAGGAAAAACAGTTCGTGTTTGGACCGGCAATCATGAATATACCAAAAATTCAATTGTTCAATTGTCCTGTTTTCAGATCAGGCCACAGTTTCAAGGGATTTGAACTATTTTCTTATTAGACAAGAGCAGTATCTGATAACTAGTGAGAGTAGAGAAAATGGTAAAAACCAAGAAATGACAGAAATATCAGGAGACTAGGAGATAAATTTGGGGTTAATATCTCTTTAAAAACCTATTTTCCTGCAATCCTTTTTCTAGCAGCATTTCTCTTAAGTGATTATTCTGTTCGTTTCAGCCTCCCTGTAAACATGATTTCAGGCTTGAGATACAGCAAGCCAAGGCTTCCCATTGTGTTTGATGTTTTTAACTTCCATAGACTTTTCCCCATAGACCTGAGGATAAAACCAATTTGCATACATTTTGGGTGAAGGGTAGACATACAATGAATTATAAAACCTGGTTATTATTAGTTGCTGTGACTTCAGACTTTCTTTTTTTAAAATATATTTTTACTGATTTCAGAGAGGAAGGGAGAGGGAGAGAGATAGAAACATCAGTAATTAGAGAGAATCATTGATCGGCTGCCTCCTGCACGCCCCACACTGGGGATCGAGCCTGCAACTCAGACATGTGCCCTGACCAGGAATTGAACTGTGACCTCCTGGTTCATAGGTCGACACTCAACCACTGAGCCATGCCAGACAGGCTGACTTCATACTTTCTATGGAAAGGGTATAAAATGTAATTTATCCTATATAATAAAAGGCTAATATGCAAATAGACCAAATGGTGGAACAACAGAACAACCAGTTGCTATGATATGCGCTGACCACCAGGGGGTGTGTACGGAACATGGTGGGCATTGGCTCCACAGTGTGATAGTGGAGCAGGTGAGCAGGGGCGCCAGACCAAGGCGGGGTGCCTGTTGCTGTTATTGGAGTGAGCTTCTGGTGGTTACTAAAAATTCTTTGCTCCAGTGCTCCCGGCACTTGCACCTGCTGCTGGCGTCAGTCCCACCTGCACCCATTGCCAGCGCCAGCCCACTCACACCTGCAGGCGGTGCCGGAGCTGCCACTCGAACCTGGCACTGGGGCCACGGTAGGAGGGACTGGGCAGGGGCACAGAGGATGGGCCGAGACCCGCCCCTGTGCCTACTGCAACTTCACGGTCCACAGTTCCTGTCAAGGTGCACGAATTCATGCACTGGGCCCCTAATGTAGTATAACTGTGAAACAAGCAAACAGGCCCAAGCCAAGGGATTAAATGCCTAGATCTGTGAGAACTGTGCTGGCCCTGAAAGAGATAAAATCCAATACCAAATACTGTAATATCAAATGGAGATGACAGAAAGGGTTAACTACAGTCTGAAAGTCATATTCTGTTCTTACTTCCTCAATTCTGGGAACAGCTGTAAACATCATTTTTGATCTATTCTTAGGAGAGGTTTACAAACAGAGAATCTAAAGACAAAGACATAAAAGAAACAGCGACCTGCCTCAAGAATGAATTAAATTATTACACAAGAAGCTCAAAGGCTGAAAATAAAAACTTGAAAAAGAGGTTCCTTCAATGTTATGCTTTCCTTTAACATTAGCCATTACATACTGAAAAGTACAGGCCAAACAGTAACTCTCTTCAGGAAAATGTCATACTTGGTAGAAATTCAATACATATTTAACCTGGAAGAGTTGCTAAAAAGCATTCTTAGAACTCAAATACTCCTTCCAGTGAGAAAAAATTGAACCATTTCTGCAGTCTCCACTTCCTTGTCCCTCAGCAGCTCTGAAGAGGGGCACTGTGCCTCTCACCCCGATACCCTACACCCTACTGCTGAGCACAATCTTTTAATATGGATCACCTTCCATGTGAAAAGAATATGAGAGAGAGAGAGAGAGAGAGAGAGAGAGAGAGAGAGAGAGAGAGAGAAACTCGAAGGAAGCAGAGCAACAGAGGATTTTCTAATGGACTAGGTACTAAACATATAATATCACTAGGTTTTTTAAAAAAAAGCAAAGCTGTTATTACTTAGCAAACATAGCTGTCAAATATAATTGCGACTGTCAGTCAAGCAAAGACAGATGTAGCTGGTCTCTCTGCTTTCCTCCCTCATCATCACCACCACCACCACTTTCTCAATGCTTTTAATAATACATTTTATATTAGGGTGTACACCACTGAAGTTCTAAAAGCAGTGAATGATGTCACTAAGAACTTGTCACCTTCATTCTTTACTCTGTTAAACTGGGGAATAAAATCTGGCAACATGTTTTGGGTAAAACGAATGTCAATTATATCAGTATACAATTAAAATTAGCTTAATTTGTTTTGATAAACTCTAGGCAATATCTACTAAAGCTAAACATGCATATACTCTATGATTCAGCAATTCTAACCCTGTATCTACACAACAGAAATGAGTGCTATGTCCCTGCTTCTGCTGGAAACAACCAGAAATGGACAAAATATATGAAATAATGAAAGACAGTGACCCCTGTGATATGGGAAATGGATGAGGTGAGCCTTGTAACTGCCCTCATTTACTGCTTTGGTAGAGTTTTCCAGGCTGTGGCACAAGGAGGAGGAACCCAGGCAGAGACTGGCAGACTGCCTGAGCTGAAGAGACAGAGCTCAGAGCCCAGGGAGAACAAAGTGAGGAAGAAGAGAAAACTCCAGGGATCTGCAGAGATTCTGCCTCAAGTACTTAGCTGAGTACTTCTCACCACTTGTGTGTTAGGAGGTGATCTGAGGCCAGAGAAAGAACCACTCAAAACGAATAGGGGAAACAATACTCATGCTCACACAGGGCTGGGCACAGTGCCTGTGCCCACCAGCCAGACCGGAAAACCAGTGAAATTCAGGATCTTGCTCTATTCGTGAGGAATAATTAGTCCCAGAATGAACAATGCTTGCTTCCAAATGACAATGTAGTATACACTTTATAACATATGAAAAAGTAAAATGTCTGACAATAATAGCAAGAAGGTCAGGATGGGAGAAAGGGAAGTGAAGTATTAGAAGGTTCCTACTATACTATACATGAAGCAAGTTAAATTAAAGATGTATAAATACCCTAAAGCAATCAGGAAAATTAATAAGAGTTTAGCTGTGGTGGTTAATTTTATGTGTCAACTTGGCAGGGCCATGGTACCCAGATATTTGGTCAAACATTATTTTGGATGCTTCTGTCAAGATGTTTTTGGATAAGATTAATATTTAAATTGGGAGCCTGGTCAGTGTGGCTCAACTGTTGAATGGTCGTCCAGGAGCCAAGAGGTCACTGGTTCGATTCCTGGTCAGGGAACATGCCCAGGTTGCGGGCTCAATCCCCAGTGGGGGGTTGCATACAGGAGGCAATCGAACCATGACCTCCTGGTCCATAGGTCGACGCCCAACCACTGAGTCATGCCAGGTGGGCGAGTGTTTAAAAAAAATTTTAATTGGGGAGCTCTGAGTAATGTAGATTGCATTCCATAATGTTAGCGGGTCTCAGCCAATCAGCTGAAGGCTGGAACAGAACAACAAATTGACTTCCCCAGAGCAAGAAGGATGTATGCCAACAGTGGGTAGGAGCTGGGAGGAAAAGAGTAAGGAGGGAGGATGGGGGACATTTGCAATACTATCAACAATAAAAAATATATATTTAAAAATATTTTCATACCTTACAATATGTGTCATACCTTAATAAAAAGTAAACCAAAATAATAATAATGATGATAATTATGGAAGGGTTTGAGAACTGCTACCAATTTGAAATCCTTAACCCTGATAGTTACATCTCAGCACATGCCCCACTTAGGGGATTCCATTGCTATAATAATCACACTTCCCACAAACAGAGAAACAGTGTTCAAACCTGGAAATTTTCTTAGGCCATCTGAGCTGCCATCACAAGGTATCACAGACTGGGACAATTACAAGCAACCTTATTTCCCATAATTCTGGAGGGGCTGGGAAGTCCAAGATCAAGGTGTCAGCAGATAGAGTGTTTGGTATGATCCCACTTCCTAGTTTATAGCTGTCTTCTCCACTGTGTCCTCACATGGCAGACGGGGAAAGGGAGCTCTCTGGGGTATCCTTTTTATATGAGCCCTAACCTTATTCATGAGAGCTTCACACTCATGACCTAATCACCTCTTAAAGGTCCCCACCTCCTAATACCATCACATTGGGGTTTAGGATTTCAACATATAAAGTCCCCTCCCAGAACAGAAGGGAATTTATTCAGTGTAATTCTGACACTTGCTTTTATAAAAAAAAATCTACCTGTGGGACTTGTTAGTATATCTTATTTGCAAAATTCTCCAGTTGGGTTCATGGTCCTGTTCCTGTCCATCTCTTCTGGAACCTTTCTCCAATTACCCCTCTTCTTCAAAGCTTCCATTGTTCCCTCTTTTCAGCGTTTTTTCACTCTGCCTGTGCGTGTGCTTAATGTTTTCTTTTCCTATTACTATGAAAATCGTGTATAGATAAGGCCAGTCCTCAAGCCCTATTCATTCTTTTGAGAAATGTGGTGGTGAAAGGACAGAGTTTATGTGCCTAGTGCCTCTACTGCTTTACTACCCACCCACCACTCAACCCATCAATTCCCTGCCACCTTATCACCTCTCCAAACACTCCCCCATGAAAATGAAAACACCTTCAAATTATAAAACCCATTGGCTTTTTCTTCTGTCCTCATCTTTCTTGTTTAATTGCACCCCTCCCTATAATCTAGCCTTCATTCATTCTTTGGGCACTACAAGGCTTTTGGGCACAACAGCCAAAGCTCCAAGGTGGAAAGAGCGTGCTTGACATGTTCAAGGAGGAGAAAGAAGATCAGCGTAGCACAATACTGAGAAAAGGAAAAAGGGAATGAGGTCATGGATGCAAGCAAGTGCCAGATTAGGAAGGCCCTGTTGTACAAGGCTTTGTAAGCATGAAACAGGAGTGTAACAAGATCTGATTTGCATTTAAAAATATATTAGCCAACTGCTGTTGGGCAAACAAATCATGGCAGAAGTGTGCATGAAAGCAAAAAAACCACCTAGGGACTTGTACTACAGTGTTCCAGGAGAGAGGAGACAGTGGCTTAGAGCAGATGGCAATAGTGGAGAGAGAGAGAGAAAAGGGAACAGCATGTCCCACTCTCCATAGCTGTTGACCCACCTCCACCCTGAGAAATCCTCAAAGTCAGTCATCACCAAGTTCTAGTCATCTTCATACCCCGAAGCCTAGTATACTGTGGGCCCTTGTTTATTGAACATCACACTTCGTTAAAAATTATGCCTTTGTGTACTTCAGAGCACCTGGTAGGGTGCCCTACTCAGAGTCCTAAATCAAACATGTATCACAAGAAATATCACCATTCCCATCAGAAATAATCAAGGATTTACTCTATGTACTGATGACTGTGGTTAGTAATATCTCACCCGCTCTACTCTCTTTTCGGCTATGCCTGTTTTTCTTTCTGGGTTATTTAAGGCAATGTGGGGAAGGAAAATAAGAATAACCAGGTGCACCTGACTACAAATTCTAACTTGGTAAAGAGCTGCCCCTCTTGCAGAGAGTCAGCCCCTCGGTGGCTACTGCTGCAAATTCCAAGGCGGAACACATTGTTATGTACTTCATTAGTATTTATGTAACAACCTACAAATCATTTCTGAAATAAATGATGCCACTTGTGCTAAATGACTCCTTCCTAAGAAAAATCCCTGGAGATCTTTCAATAGCACAGCCTGGATGAATATTCAGAACAAAAGGAATAAACAGCAGACTCTCTGGTGCTGAATGAATGGTAATATGCTCAGATTTCTCTAATTCCCCAGCGATAATTTCCACATCCATCAGACCAGAACTGGAGGACAAACTGTCCTAAGGAGATGAGGCAACTATTGATACATCAGCTCTTCTCAGAACTCAGCTGGTTACGATGTCCACAGGCCTCCACTTGCTAGTCCCAGGCTATCTGTCCTCTCCCTCAGACTTCTGATCTAGATCAGAGGTTACTCAGCTAAAGCCAAACTGAATCAGATAGCAGTCACATACTGGGCCATCACTCCATGCCAAAGAGAGAAGCTGCTGCTCTCAGGAAATGCTGAATGTGGTCACTAACCTGTTTCCCTGGGGCTCAGGGATAGAGCTCCCAACCCTTGGGAGTATACACTATGGAGTGCAGTTCCTCAGTTTTACTGGATGTCACTGTGCCTCTTTCACTATGAAAGTAAAAGCCATTATCTGAAAAAAAATGAATTGCAGGAGCAAGCATTATGGATAGATCGAGTTTGTGTGAGGCAGAGAATACATTTATTGAAGGAGTATGTATGCCAGTAAGTGGACCCACTAACTTTGAATTCTCAAACTGTTTGCATAAAATTAATCTGATACCTAAACTTCAGTGTATGTTGAGTGAAATTTGGGGCAGAAGTCACCAATTTTGCATTGCAAGGTAATCTATAATAGTTTTAAAACTAAACTTAGCACTTATAACCAGGGGCCAAATATGTGAGTTCCTTAGATCAACAAAATACTAAAAAATATGACTTATATTGGCTCCTCAAAAGCAATGCTTTGCCTTCTTTTAATGTAAAAGTTCCAGTTCTGTTCAGTTACAGCAATTTGACATAACTAAAACTCACTTACTGATTTTACATATATGGTTTGCGCTTCTGTCTATATAATCAAGATAATACAGATTTATAGAGTCGTAAGATATTTATTCTTCATCCCTATCTTTCCTTTGGGCATGTTATCTGCTTAGCTACTTTACATAGATTCTTTTTCTAATTTCTTTTACCTCTGTAATAATAATTTATAACTCACCCTAATAGTTAAGACGTTCCATGATGATAAACTCCCTTTTTAGGTTGTAAGTAAAACCATTTGCATTTCACATTCTTAAAAGTCACCTTTTAAGGTCTTCTTATTCAATCACCACCTCCTGTGGACCTCTATGGGTCCTGCTGAGTTCTCCAGGCTCCTTGTTAGACATGGAACCAGACCCAAGTAGAACCATTTAAAAATGGCCAACACAATGCAGCAAGGTCACACTGAGCATTGGATTGGTTTGGATTCCTATTTGGGTAAGCTAGTATTTTGTAAAACCATGATGCTGCATGCTTATAGTTCTCTTATTTATGTATTGCAAGTGTTTATAGACCCAATGTTTGGCCACATTTCAAAGAGATTAGAAAATAATATTTGACATTTTAAACTTATTTTTCTCTACAACCCACACCAATATTTTACATCCTATTATGTCCTTTCTGCCATTATTTCTGTATGGCAGGTAAAAGCCCATTTTAAGCTCCTTGGGAAAGAGAAGCTACTTCGCATCCTCACTAAAGAATTTAATACTGTACAGGCAAGGTTTCTGCCTCTGTCCCCCTCTCCATCCCCTACTTGCATTCAAAGTACAGTCAAATATCTAGCAGATTGCCTTGCATGCAGTAAGAATCCATACTGAATATGTGTTGAATGAAGGCTATGGATATCCGGGGAATGCAGTTGTTGAAAATGAGAAGTGTGGCATTGGAAATAAAGATACAAAATGAAAGACTTTGCATGAAGTCTGCCTGTGTAGGTGTAATTGGTAGTTTGCCATGGTTTGAATGATTGCCATGGAGAGGCTGAGTATGTGCTATAGGTCTTGTTCTGTCAAGCTATACATCAGGAATGTGCCAGATGAAAATGTGAGGGGTCCAAAGGTCATCCGATCTCTCATAATGCAGTAACCAGCTGAATATTTACTACCTGCAGAAGCAAATGATAGTTTGTGGGCCATTGTACCATGCTGCTGTTTTCCAGGCAAACCTCACCACTGGATGGTGCCTGGAGGGTTTATGTTAAGACCAGATCACATTTTCTAAATGTTAGGATCACTAATTCAGAAACTCTATTGTCTTCCCTTAACCTAAATTCCAGTCCATTCAAATATGATGGTCTAGGCCAATGAACTCAGAATACTCACCTTGTTCCACTCATCAGAAGTATAAAATTTGTAAGACTTCTACTCTCTGGGACAAGTGAGATACCAGGCATTGCATCTACCTAAGGGTCTTTACTCATAATCTGGTATCTCTTTGTTTCATTAACTGCTAAAAGGATCAACCTCTTTATTATCTCTGCAGATATCCTTATGGAGGACTTTCTCGACCAGATACAAATTTGCACCAAATTTTCTCCATCCTACTCCACAGGCCAAAATCTCCACTGCCAATAGAGCCATTTCTTAACTAATCTTTACTGAGCCTTCAGCATAACTTAGAACCAAGGGGCGCTGGCACTTCTTTGAAGATGGAAAACTCCCCAGGAACTATCGATATTAAACAGATAAACAGAGAAACTAAACTATGTTAACATTCTCACAAAGATTTACTTCTCCAAACTCAAATTTTAGTCTATCAACAAATCTACAGACTCTCACCCTCTCTCTAGTATAAACAGGAAGTCCAAGTGGGCCTCAGAGGATACTCATTTATAATTAAAACAAAAAGTAAAATATAAAAATCTATAAAAGACAAATGAATTTTGGCGAGTCAAGAATTACAAGTAAAGTGACAGGCCACAGTATCCAAGTGTTTATTTTTATTTTTTTTATTGAATATTTTCTTGGCTCCTGTGATTTCATACCTGTAATCACTGATCATATATGATGCTGGGCATGTACATTTCAGACTTCCAAGGCACTTGTGACTCTGTGTAGCATACATCATGCAGCCATCACAAAATCATAAGCACCAGCAAACTATGCCAATTCTAAGTAGACTCTGAGGAAATGACTGATACACATAAAGGACACGTTAGGGTCTGTTGTTACAAGGATAGAATCAATGCTTCTCTCGTGCATGTTTCCTTTGCTAAGGACATTAATGTCATTGAGAGTTCAACAGGGTGGAGCCAGTGTCCACCCCAGATGCATTGCAAGGCTGCCTTCTCGATACCAGACCATCATCTCTAAGTCCTCACACTTAGAAAGAAGTCTGTGCACATGGCTCTGAGTGAAAGCTCTCCCCATTGCTGTCAATCATCTCATCACACTCAGAAGATGCTATCCTGATGGATAGATAAAACCATTTAAGCCCTTATAATTTCAGTGTAAATTATACAACTTATTTTTAGAAAAACAAATGCTTAATTCTGTAAGTAATTACTGCAATGGGTCATAAGTGTCCTTGGGTACTAAATGCTCACCTCTATCCAACCTCACTTTCTACTCCACCAGAACCTTGGCACCACTAAAAAGCCAGGTTCCTCCCAGGGCCTTCCACACATCGTAGCCCATTCTGTCTGCATGGCTCTGCCCCATGTAAATTCTCAGCTTGGGACGCCTTTAGGGCCACCTCCTGCAAATCAAACTGTGCCTATCCTTCACAGGCCAGCTTCAGATCCTCCCTCTGCCAGCTTTGCCTAGGCAGTCTAGTCCACACTCTCTCCCCCCAACATCTATGATATTTCTCTGTAACACTCATTTTAGAACTTTGCTGTACTAAATCTAATTTAGGAACACAAAGGAACAGTTTGCAAGCAAATGATTTACCCTAAACTGCCAAGTTTTTAAAGTTTAATAGGTTAATCAAACATCTCACATAGAAGAATTTCCACAGATACATCTCCTAGAGCAAGAGAAACAGAGGAAAAAATAAACAAATGGGACTACATCAAACTAAAATGCTTCTGCATAGCAAAAGAAACCAGTATCAAACTGAAAAGGGAACCCACTGCATGAGAGGATATTTTTGCCAACAATACATCTGATAAGGGGTTAATCTCCAAAATATATAAAGTACTCATACAACTCAACAGAAGGAAAACATACAACCCAATTAAAAAATGGGCAGAGGACCTAAATAGATACTTCTATAAAGAGGACATACAAGAGGCCAAGAGACATATGAAGAGATGCTCAACATCACTAATTATCAGAGATGTGTAAATTAAAGTTAAAATGAGGTACCACCTCACACCTGCCAGAATGGCTACCATCAATAAATCAACAAATAACAAGTGACAGTGAGAATGTGGAGTAAAAGGAACCCTACTACACCGCTGGTGGGAATGCAGGCTGGTATAATCACCATGGAAAATAGTGTGGACTTTCCTCAAAAAACTAAAAATGGAACTGCCATTTGACCTAGTGATCCCTGAAACACCAATCAGAAAGAATATATGCACCACTATGCTCATAGTAGCACAATTTACAATAGCTAAGATCTAGAAACAACCCAAGTGCCCACCAGCAGATAAATAGATATAAAATCTGTGGTACATTTACACAATGGAATACTATGCAGCTATAAAAAAGAAGGATCTCTTACCCTTTGAGATAGCATGGAGGGACCTGGAGAGTAGTGTGCTAAGCAAAATAAACCAGTCAGAGAAAGATAAGTATCACATGATCTCACTCATATGTGGAATCTAATGAAGAAAATAAACTGATGAACAAAGCAGATCTAGAGACATTGAAACAAGCAACAGACTGACGTATTTCAGAAGGGGGTAATGGGAAGAGATCAAATGAAAAACTTATATGCATATATGCATAGACCATGGACAAACATTAGTGAGGGGAGGGTTTAGGGAGGGGGCGGAAGCAGGGTAGAGAGGGTCAAAGGGGAAAAAAGGGGGAACATTTGTAATGCTGTCAACCATGAAATTAAGAGAAAGTTTAATAGGTTAAACCCTGTTTGTACATATTGTATCATTCTATACATTTGCTCAGGAAGCATTTTCTCCCATAGGCAGTGGAAAGGGAAGTTTCAGCTAAGTTTTGAGGAATTCTCAAACGTTCTCAATTCAGAACACATGAGGCTCCCTCAAATGAAAATGCATTACCTGATAATATTGCAGTAGAGTCTTGTTGTTGTTTATGAATTAGTTTTTTGGCACTCTAGGCAAAATTAGATAGAGCTCCTGCTTATTAAGAGTTTTAAGGTTACAGTCAGATGAAATAAGAACCAAGCAAGAAATGTAATTATATTTCAATGCCCAAGGAGGGTTCAACAGGCTGGAAGAGCTGGGACAGTTTTCAGAGGAGGCAAGTTCTAAAGGGAGACTCAAAGAAAGAGAAGGAACAGAATCCGCTAGAGAGAAGGAGGGGTACACACTTAGAGTCACTCTCTCAAGTACAAAATGAATTGTAAAAAGCCACATTTCCAGAGGGAAGAGAGTAAAGGTGGAAACAGCCACGATGTGACCAGCTCATGTTTCTGATGAAATGGACAAATGGGAACAGTGACTTCCACGTCTGGACTGGAGCCATCATGGAGTCCCTGTAGAAGGAAGTACAGGAATGGTCCCTGCCTTTTGCATGACACGTATGTTTTTTCTCCTTTGTGCTGAACCACAGCCATGAACTTTTTCTCCCTTCTTCTGAGGAATCCTCTGGAAAGAGGTTCATTCTGCAGATGCACGTTCATCTCATACTTCCTTGACTGATGGGAACAATGAGGGTGTGGGGGAAGAACTCATAAGGGCAGTGTCCATACATGACAGACCCGGCCATATATGCCCAAACTCCTGTGTACACTCTGTTCTTAAGACAATATGTCTAACAGTCCATAGACCACTGTACCGACCTCGAAGAGCTGAGATGCCTAATACTGATGTGCAGGTGCTGAAGACCTCCACTGTCAATTTTGCTGCACCATAAATAAGGAAGCACTCGTAGGATTGCAAACTCAATTTAACAATTACTGAGTACTCCAAAAGGCACTTTAAATCTTAAGTAATGGCAATTTTATTTAAGAGAGAGAGAGGGGAAGAGAAAGAGAGAGGGAGAGAACCTACTTTATCCTTGGGACAGTGCATGCTCCTTCTCTCCTCCTTTTGAGGGTGCAAGGAAGATTGACTGGCCATAGTCAGAACTGAGGGGGCAGGCTCCAGGCTGTATATCAAAGCTGGAGTTGACAAGAGGGATAGTCAGTCTGATTCTGGTGTCCAGTGTTTATGCCCTGGTGTCAGATTTGTGTTATAATGGAACTCATTATACTACTGGCTTCCATTTCTGGTTCTCCACAGAGAGTTGTTTTAGGCATGTTCAAAAGGTGAATGTCAAAAACACTTTGCCCTAGTTCCACCCACAGGTAAATAGCACATCATGCCACAGGCTCCATCCCATCCATCCCATCTTGGCCACCATGCTTGAAAGGCTTTGGAGAAATACAGCTGGAACCCAAATTAGCCCTTAATGTACCACAATATAAGCAAAGCAGAAAGCTAGTGTGCTTCTTGCATTGCCATGGGTGGGAGGTCATCTTAATTGAAATAATAGTGAATTAAATGGCTATTCTTTCAGATATAATAATGAGTGGTTGACTGAGATGACAAAGTAAATTTATGTGAGAATACATAACATGTTTCCTTCTGGGAGGTTGCTAAAGAGCCACAGTCAACCCATTGTCTCCTGAGAGGGCACAATGCTCCCTCCTGACAGCTTGTCAGAAGGAAATATTCATTAAAATGGTTCTCCAGTAGAGGCCAAGGTTTCTGGTATCGAATCACCCTGTAGTTCTCACCTGTGCTGTCATAGACTAAAACAGCATTACAGGCCCAGGGTTTGACCTAGAAACCAAGTGATCCCTTCTGCGAAGGAAGTTGCTCTACATGGAAACGAACCTTGTATCATGAGCAGTGGACTGTGGCTCACTGAATCGCAGTGGGGACTCTGAGGGGGAGGAGGCCTCAGACAGAGAGAATTGGGGAGAGGGGGAGAGGGAGCGTGTTCTGATTCTTGTGCCCACTCCACCTACCTGTCTATGGGCATTTTAGACACGTGCCTTCAACTATTGAGGTTTAATTTCATCATTTCTAGGATGAAGCTAGACTAGAAGGATGCTATGAGCCCCTTCTAATTTTAACACCCTATGGCTCTATAGGTCACATACATACATTCTGCACATTAGGATGCCCACTCTCTCAAGTCCAGACTTCTCATTCATGAGGAACCCAGAGAAAGGCATCATGTAGATAAAAAAAATTAAGGTCGATCTTTCCACATAAAAACAGAAAATGTAAAATATCTATTCATTAACAAATGTCCAACACAAAAAGGATATCTTCAATTCCTTCTACCTAGTCATTTTTCTAGACTCATCTGAACTTCTTAATCAAAGAGACTGTCAGGACTGTCAGCCTGCTGTTTCCCTCTGCACAGCTGCTGAACTGTGGGGTGAGGGGTGGCCAGTGGAGGCCTCTTGGCGGGAAGGGAGTTTCATAGTATGAGAAAAATATTCTGTTGGGAGTGGCAAAATATTATGCTCATAACTTTCCTAAATTTCCCCGGAGGGAATCACAGCTGAATATGTGATGTTTATGTAAATTTTCTCCTTTGCTTAAGAAGAATTTCAACTACTAACACTTGGATCATAAAGCAGTGGGGCTATTCCATTCTTCGGGACAAATCCAAAGGCACAAATAACGTTCAGTCGATGAACATTTATTGTGTGCGCACTGAAGGAAAGTGCTGCCCAAGGGGTGAGGGTGGAGGAAAGGGAGACGAGATGAGAGGTGGAAATAAGGACAAGGTGATTCAAGTACAGCCCTACTCCTCAGCCAGTTTGCCTCTCAGAAAAGAAAGGACAAGTCACTAAGCGCTAAAATACAAGGCAGGACATGATAAATACCATGCCGCTTATTTCTTACCACCAGCAAGCATATAATTAGGCATCTGAAGGAGGGAAAAACACATACTAAATCACGTGGGGGAGTGGGGTGACGGGTGCGTTTTAGGTGCATGAAGGACAGCTTCTTTATGAAAGAGGTATTGTCTGGGCTGTAGCCAGAAGGATGGATAGGGCTCAGAAGAATTAAGAAAAGAGAAGCAAAGCAGATCTGATTTACCCGCCAAACCATCCTTGTGCCTCCGTAACTAGAAAGATGGGTCCTACTGACTGGGAAGGGCCACTCTGCAAGAACAGAAATGAGACCACCCAGAGAGCAGCTGATTTCTTTTAGATTACCTTGACCTGGGATGAATCGCAAGACAACCATTTCCTGTCCAAGAATCCCGGACACTCCTCTATGCTCAAACTCAATGTTTAGGAAGTAATCTTGTTAAATACATATTTATATTCAAAAGCAGAGCTCCAGGCTTCCTGGTCTTGCTTCCTGACCTCAGCATAAGGCACTGTTATTTTCTTGAAAAGGAAATTATTCCAGTGGCCCTGCTCAGGCTCCAATGACTCCTGTTTGCCTTCAATTCTCTTCCTCTTCTTGAAAGGACACCCACAGTTACAACTCAACACTAGTTCAGGACAGCACACGCAGTTTGATGTAGCAGCAGCAGTGTGAAAAACAATGTTCCTGAGTGAGAACACTGTTTTTTGAGAACACTTAAAATCTTACTTCCTTTGAGATCTGTCATTCATTAACAATTCAGCTGCAAGGGCGAGGTTCATCTTAAAAATGTAAGTCAAGAGCCTAAAATTGGTAATTGGGCATTTAATTGGGTTTGTGAAGGCACTTACTGGATTTTAACAGTTTCAACAGGTAATGTTTAAGAACATTAAAAATGAGAGCAATGATGAATCGGATGCAAATGGAAAGTGAATGAATTTTGGCAGTATAATTTAACACACAGCTAACTAGTATTTTGAGCTGAAAATGTTGAGCTTGTTTGGTTTCCTTAATTTTCTTCTATGTCAGGGGTTATCAAAATATATTACCTTTTTAAGCTTGGCTTCCTCTTTCACAAAACTCCAGCTTAAAAGTGTTCAATTCAATTTAGCAGGTATGTATTTGGCCTAACATGCAATCGGTACTGCTTAAGCTGTAGGAAATACCAAGAAGGCTGAACTCTATAAACACAGCATGGTTAAACAGCCAAGAGCATGTGAGAACCTGGCCACTCACCGGGGCATCCAGGGATAGTCAGCAAGCCGTCTGTCAATCGAACGAAATGGCCATTATATAGTAATCTTTAACCAGCACCTCAAAGCCATTTATAACGATTGCCAGTGCCTGTTGACTCCTTATTCTTTTCTAAATTCTATTTTACTTATTTTAAATCAGGCAATAACCTTCACGTGATTCAAAAGTAATATAATGACACATCTCACTACCACTGTGTCCATCTACTCCATTCCTTCCCTCGTCTTGTCTGACTCAACTTCACCAATTGCTTTCTTGTTAGGAGGTGGTTTGATATCTGCTTGAGTAGATTTATGTGAGCAATATAAAGTAATAGAGGAGCTATTATGCCTATACCCATTCTTACTGAAATGAAACTGTGATCAAAAGAGACTGATTATAAAAGTACAAATACTTAAAGTTCTCATTATACTGTTTGACCAGACCCATCACATGCCTTAATGTTTATAATGATAAACCTGAGAAAGAATATTATCGAGAGTCTATAAAAGGATGAAAGTACGTGAACTCTAAAAAAAAAAGAAAACAAACAATAAAAAATGAATAGCCAAGTAAATTTCCACCACAGGAGCCATGCTACTAAAGTAGGTTAGAAAACAGGTTCCTTTTTGTGAAAAAGAAGGAAATTTCTATCTATTCAAGTCATCGTCCCTATGAAATAATTAGGAATTAACAATTATGTAGAAAATATGTAGGGTTGGTTTTGTTATGGTCATTTGTATCTTCTCTATAGTCTTTCATATAATGTGAATAGAATTCCCCCCTCTTAAAAAAGAAAACAGAGAGGAATAAATGTACCCTAATGCTTTTCTTGTAATACATTTTGATATGGGAGTAAATACTTAGTATCAAGATATTATTGATCACAAAAAGTCTGCCCTCATCCTTGTCTACACCAGGCTGGCTTTTGGCTGTAGATCAATATTTCTTTTCATTCTCATTCCAAGATCTCATTTGGGACACTTTTACTTACTTGCCTTCATCGAAGATAACCAACTCCCAGGGTTTGCTTGATGGCAATTCTATTATAGTCCTAAACCAATTATTTTAAGAAGAGACGAGGAAAAAAGGAGAGGAACTGTGCAAACTTGACAGAATCCATTTTCTTCCTCTTTTTTTTAAGTGTTTCTTGCCTCTCCACATCGCTTTTCTTCCCCTGAGCTCCAGGCACTCTTTTTATAAAACAGAAACAGGATCTCAGTTGGCAAGCTGTCCCCTGTGAACAATAAAAAGCCCAGCAGAGATAATGATTCCCTAACAATTGCAGGGCAGCTCCTAGGGGGCTATGGAGGGAGCGACCTCCTGAGGGTGTGTGTGTGTCGGGGGGTATCTGGCTGCCCTGCTCCCAGACACTTACAGGGGCAACACTTGGATGATTTGCTTTTTGTTCCTTTTTGTCCTCTTGGTGGGCCCTCTCTCTCATCACCCATTAAACAGTGACTGTTTCTACCCCTAGGCTTGACAGCCATGTACTCTGAGAAGGGTCTGGCTGCACTTGTAAGAAATGATGTTGCTGAACTGACGTGTGTCTTCTCAATGTATTTCAAGTTGTCTAGTGCTAAAGGGTACTGGGAGAACACTCTAAAAAACACACTTCCTAATTCACTATATTGTTTAGAATATTCCCCAGGGAACCCAGTGGAAAGTCTCCTGTGCTGGGCTCCCACTGGGAATTTGCTTCTGACACAGGAAAACCAAACCAAACAAAACAAAGCAGTATCTAAAAACATGATCAAAGATTTAGAAAATTTCCCAGAGAACACACAGCCTATTACTAACCCCTCAGGGGTACAATAACACTTGGTTCACTTCCACAGTTATGCTCCCACAGGTAAGACGGGGACTTTTCCCATCAAAGCCTTTGTGTTCACTGGGTGTAGAAAAGGAGAAGCTCTGAAGGGCATAGCTGGGGATGTACAAGAAGTACTAGGACCCTGTCCCCTGTGGTGGGACCTGCAGTTTAGATGTGTGACTCATTCCTCCCTGTTATCTGGTTCTGGGAATTGGGGCTCTGTACATGAAAATGAGAGGTAAAGGCAGACATGAGAGCAAAAATCTGGAAACAGCCCCGTTCCTATTAAAAAGCAAAGTTTTTTTAAATGACCAAATACATAAAAGTGGGCCATGTATGGATCAATGACGAGAATGTGTCATGAACCAACAATTATAATAAACCTAATTCTGTTCACTCACTCCCCAAAAAAGAGAGGGAGGAGTAGGAATGGCTAGCGGGCAGAGAAGAAGACTTAACAGAGCAGAATGTGGGCAGCTCCAATTTCTGAAAGGTTAGGTGAGTCACATTTTATAAGCTTTTCCACATTCATACACCAAAAGGGTGTTTTCTCATTGCTTTGAGAATCCAAAAACCAAGGATACTGTTCAGATACTATTCTATGGTTTTGAGATCATTGTTCTCACACTCCTCTCCCTTTCCTACCAACCAGCTATCTGCCTCCCCACACACCTGACTTTGCAGGTGGAGGTTACCATCAGAGTGTGCTGTGAAGATATTTTTCCTTCTGAAATTTTCTACAAATCTGACCAGAACAGAACAAAAGATTGGGCACTCTAGGGGAAAGGCTCAGGCTGAATTCAGTGTGTGTGTGTGTGTGTGTGTGTGTGTGTGTGTGTGTGATTAATTCAACAGTGAAACTCAGAGGCAGCTCTCACTACACTTTCCTTGGAACTCCCTGACTTCCTGAAACTCCTCGTTTTCTGACGGCCATCGTGGGAGGCCAGAACTCCAGCTAGCAGATACAGTTGACATTGGAACACTCCTCAAGTCAGGGCAGGAGAGCAAATCCCTGTGTGGGGAGCAGACTTCAGGAAAAAACTCAAGTCAATGTTTGAGCCTCCAACCAAAACATCACGAAAAGGCATCTAAATTTTATAGCAGGAAAATGCTTGGGCGGGGCGGGGGGGGGGGGGAGAGTTAAGCATGACAACTCTAAGTAAAAAACAGAGATGACATTCACAAATTTCACATACCTGAATGCAGAAACACAACTTACTACTGCTGTCCATTTATAGCGACCCGGACATGGTGGCATCTGGGCTCTACTGGGATTACCTAAGCTCCTTAAAGGCAGGGGGACAGCCTGGAAAATCACTTAACATGGATGCAGTAAGAGTAACATGGATGCAGTTCTAAAAGCTGATAACCTGGGCTGGCACCTGGGCAGGATGATTGCAAAGTCAGAGGCAGGCACAGTTCTGGTCTTCACCCTGGAGTGCAGCTACCAAATGGGTAGGAAAGAGAGGAACTGTGCTTACAGGGGCCAGTGGTTGGCTGGAGGGACCATGCACAATGCAGACAGGAGAGTCTCTCTATTCATGGAAAGATTCATTCCAATTTGTCCAAAATTGGTTGCTAGTGGCCTACAGACTAAAAGGTGCAAATCAGGTGTTAGTTCTCTCCTCTACATACCTTATCAGGGTCTGCCCCTCACTATCTGTCACCTCTTAACCTATCTCAAGAGATTCCTACCCAAAGTGGCCACTGCCAGCCAGTGCCTACCATTCTCCCCTCTTCTGGGTGATTGAGCATAAGGGTGGGGGAGTGGGAGAGTTTCCATATAAAGTGATCCTGGACCCAACTTAACTGACTTTGAGAAGCCTAAACCTCTTGCCTGTGCCTCCTCCTCAGACCCAGCAGAGGGAAACGAGGACCCCCAACCACAGACCGGCCCCACCTGTCTGTAGAGCTCTACTTGCCAAGCCTGCACTGACCAGTATCTACTCAGCTCTCCTTCATGCCCCAATGGGGCTTCATTTACTTAGTCATTCTCTTCCAGCTCCATACCCACCCATAGCCGTTCTCGGTAAAATTTCAAAAATAAACAGATAAATAAATAAAAACCTTACTTCAGGTTTTCCTCAGTTTCCCACCTAGCTTGTTCTAGCCCACCACCTCTCCACTATAAATTCAACTTTTCAGATAATCCCTCATATAAAATCAGCTCCACTTGATATATAATTCAAATTTACATTCCAAAAAGCTATTAACATTTTTGAAACTTTGCATATTTTTGAGTGTAAAATACCATTTCTAAAAAATGTTCCTAATGTTCCTGAGGAAATAATAGTGAATGTGAACAAAGTTTTAATTACATGGCTAAGTCATGACATCCTATATAATAAAAGGCTAATATGCAAATCAATTGAACAGCAGAGTGACCGGTCGCTATGATGCGCACTGACCACCAGGGGACAGATGCTCAATGCAGGAGCTGCCCCCTGGTGATCAGTGCATTCCCACATGGGTAGCGCTGCTCAGCCAGAAGCCGGGCTCATGGCTGGCGAGTGCAGAGGAGGTGGCAGGAGCCTCTCCCACCTCTGCGACAGTGCTAATTACCCCTCTGGGGATGTCTGGAGGGTGTGGGTCTAAGCCAGCAGGTGGACATCCCCTGAGGGGTTCTGGACTGTGAGAGGGCACAGGTCAGGCTGAGGGACCCCCCACCCCAGTGCACGAATGTCGTGCACCAGGCCTCTAGTTGTTTATAATAATGAAACATGGGTAATAACATCAATTTCCAATAAGAAGGAATTGGTTAAATACATTCTGGCATATTTTATATAATAGAATACTATGCAATAATTATAATTCTGTAACATATTTAATGGGATGGAAAGATGTTCATTAGAAAAGGAAACTGTATGTATATTGTCTCAATTATAAAATCACACATATTTAACTAAACATGAAAGTATATAAAATACAGTATTCCTCTGAGTGTTAGGATAAGATAATTTGTTGTTGTTAATCCTCATCTGAGGATATTTTTTCCATTGATTTTTTTTTTAGAAAGAGAGAGAAAGGGAGGAGCAAGAGGGAAGGGAAAAGGGGAGAGGGGAGAGGGGAGAGGGAAAGGAGGGAGAGGGGAGATGGAGAGGGAGACTGGCTTCCTCCCAATTGTTCCCTGACCAGTTGGGGATCAAACCTGCAACTGAGGTACATGCCCTTGAACAGGAATCAAACCCATGAACCTTTGGTGTGGGGGCCGGTGCTCTAACCATTGGACCAGGCTGTCCAGGGCACAACAAGATAATTTTTAAAACTGAGAGAAAGAAAGAGAGACAAACATTGATGTGAGAGAGAAACATGATCGGTTCCCTCCCCAACCTGCCCTGACCTGGGATCCAACCCGAAACCTTTTTGGTGTATGGGATGATGCCCCAATCAACTGAGCTACCCAGCCAGGGCCCCATGGTGACTACTTTAAAGGCTGCGATGTGACATTTTTTTAACCTCCCCAAACATTCAGTTTATTATAGAAAAATGACCCACTGAATTGCTGGCCTGGATTCAGTGAAGTCTCCATCGTGCTGTTTTGGTTCCAGAGTTGACTCACTGACCAGTTATTTGTTCTTCCTTAGTGTCTGAATACCCCTGGGATCCTTCTGCAAAACCTTATGGAAATGTCAGCCTATTCTCCTCAAGATGAATGCCTTTTAAAAATATTTTGAATTGGAACTTTCCCACAACACAAGCTCTTAAATAATTGGCAAATAAAAGAACAAAACATCAGGTTATGTTCAAAAGGGGGGAAACAACTAAAACAAAAATCTTATTTTATTAAAGGCTCTCTTCCTCTCTGTAAGAAATAGTCATAGTCAAATGGCAATTCTATTTTTAATTCTTTTGTGGAAACTCCACACTGTTTTCCATAGTGGCTGTACCAGTCTGCATTCCCACCAGCAGTGAATGAGGACTCCTTTTTCTTCACATCCTCGCCAGCACTTGTTGTATGTTGATTTATTGATGGTACCCATTCTGGCAGGTGTGAGGTAGTAATTCATTGTCGTTTTAATTTGCATCTCT
The DNA here is from genome assembly GCF_000147115.1 of Myotis lucifugus. Taxonomy (NCBI): domain Eukaryota; kingdom Metazoa; phylum Chordata; class Mammalia; order Chiroptera; family Vespertilionidae; genus Myotis; species Myotis lucifugus. The sequence continues at coordinate 157,403 of NW_005871720.1, read as the reverse complement.
CTGATGATTAGTGACTTTGAGCATTTTTTCATATGTCTCTTGGCCATATGTATGTCTTCTTTGGAGAAGAGTCTATTTAGGTCCTCTGCCCATTTTTTTAATTGGATTGTTTGTCTTCCTTTTGTTGAGTTGTATGAGTACTTTATATATTTTGGAAATTAACCCCTTATCAGATGTATCATTGGCAAATATGTTCTCCCATGCAATGGGTTTCCTTTTCATTATGGCGTTGGTTTCTTTTGCTATGCAGGAACTTTTTAGTTTGATGTAGTCCCATTTATTTATTTTTTCCTTTTTTCTCTTGCCCTAGGTGTTGCATTGGTGAAAATTCTACTACATAAGATATTTGATATTTTGCTGCCTCTGTTTTTTTTATGGTTTTACCACTTACATTTAAATCTTTTACCCATTTTGAGTTTATTCTTGTGTATGGTGTAAGTTGGTGGTCTAGTTTAATTTTTTTTGTATGTATCTGTCCAATTGGTGCAGCCACTATGGAAAACAGTGGGAAGTTTCCTCAAAAATTTAAAAATGGCCCTAACTGGTTTGGCTCAGTGGACAGAGCGTTGGCCTGCAGACTGAAGGTTCCCAAGTTCGATTCTGGTCAAGGGCATCCCCAGGGGGGGTGTGCAGGAGGCAGGTGATCAATGTTTCTCTCTCATCGATGTTTCTAACTCTCTATCCCTCTCCCTTCCTCTCTGTAAAAAATCAATAAAATATATATTTAAAAAAATTAAAAATGGAACTGCCATTTGACCCAGTGATCACACTTTTTGGAATATATCTTAAGAATTCCAAAACACCAATCAGAAAGAACATATGCATCCCTATGCTCATAGAAGCATTATTTACAATAGCTAAGATCTGGAAACAGCCCAAGTGCCTATCTGTAGATAAGTGAATAAAAAAATCTGTGGTACATTTACACAATGAAATACCCCTTGAGAAAGCATGGAGGGACCTGGAGGGTATTATGGTAAGTGAAATAAGCCAGTCAGAGAAAAACAAGTATCACATGATCTCACTTATATTCATATATTGATGATCTCAGTTATATTCATATATATATATTCATATATATATATATATATATATATATATATATATATGAAAGCCTAAGTGACCGAACAACTGAACTACCGGTCAACCGGTTGCTATGACATGCACTGACCACCAGGGGGCAGACACTCAATGCAGGAGCTGCCCCCTGGTGGTCAGTGCACTTGTACAGCCAACCTCCTATAGCGGACCAACCTCCTGTGGCTGGCCAACCTGCCGTGGCCCCTCACCCCAGCTGGCCGCCCCTCCCCACCATCCACCCTGATCACTGGACAGGCTGAGAAACCCTACCTGTGCACGAATTCGTGCACCGGGCCTCTAGTATAGAATATGATGAATAAAATAAACTGAAGAATAAAATATATCCAGAGACATGGAAGCATGGAACAGACTGATGAATCTCAGAGGGAAGGGGGCAGGGAGGAATAGGAAGAGATTAATCAAAGAACTTATAGGCATATATGTATAACCAATGGACAAAGAAAATACTGCAGTAGGCCTGGGGGGTGGTGTTGTGGGGTGGAGGAGGCTGAAGTGGGGAAAAGGGGGACATATGTAATACTATGAACAATAAAAATAAACTAAAAAAAAAGAAACAGTCATATTTTTTAGCACTGAACTGTCTAGCTATCTTTGCAAAAAGGGTGTATTTTATAGAGAAGAAAACGAAAGAGGAGGCTTCAGAAAGCCATTGAGATACAATAGATTCATCAGCCACATATATTCTGTGGAGTAAGGTTGGTTGTAGACTTAGCTAGTCCTTGAAAGGCATACTAGAAAAAAAAACAAAAAAACCCTAATGTCAAAACATGTCTTCAAACATAATTTCCAAAAATTCTGGTTACAATGATCTGAAGGAATATCTGCAAATAGCTCCTGATTTCCACCTTCCACTTATCATGGATATTCAGGAACAGAAGGTACCAATATCTCCACTTCTGAATCAGCAAGTTTTTATTTGAAATTTCAGTGTCACACTGAAGGAACCCTATTTTGTCTTGTTTCCCAAACGATGGTGATCCTAATATAGCTCTCCTTTCCAAAAGCAATAAAAACCAAGTTTGCTTATCTGAGCTGAGAGTCGGTAACAGATAGTCAGCACTGCTGACATGGCATCCCAAAGACTGCATCCCTACGCCTTTTCCCCCAACATCCGCGGAGAATGCCTTGGCATCAGCGGAGTTCTCCTGGCAAATCAATCTTCAATGCCAGCTTTCCAAAAATATTCATGTACTCAGTAAAGCATGCAGACTGCAATACGATCTACAAATGCTCCATTTTCATATTTTTGTCCTATGAGAGGTGCACTCAAAATGAAATATTGAATTTTAAAGCTCCTTACTGTGCCTTGATGTGATTTTTGTCTTTGTGTCTAAAGTCACACAAGAAACACGTATTTTTAAAGTCCTGCAGGGAGAAGACATAAGGAATCATGCTACCCCAAGTTTTGTCAGAAAACGCTATTGCCTTCCTAGATTTTCCAAGAGTGACTTCACTGCTTTCCCTGTCAGGGATATGCTTTGGTCCAGTCATGGAAAAATCAAGAAGTAGTAACAACGTATCGGTTTGGGAGGAAAAGTGTCAAGTCTTTATCCTGGCTGCTCAGGGCACAATAAAACTTAGTGTGGCATCCCTGAAAATGTAGAGGACGAGTTTCTGTGACATTTGTTTCTTTACTTTGCTGCAAAATCATTGCTTTTAAAAACACAACTCAAATTCAAATATCTAAGGATAGTGAAAGGCGAACCAGATTTATTTTCTGGACCTTGAGAAACATGTTCATATATTTCTGTACATGGAATAGATGGGCATCCATCCACAAGAGGTAGTCAATTTCCTGTCACTAAGTTCAAGTGCATGTAACTGATATCTTTGAATTGAGAGGTTTTCTGAGCTGTTTGTCACCTCTGTCGGATGCTGCTGAAAAAAAGGCTAGTCTTCCTACTCTTGTGAGGCTCTCTGCCTTCAAAGTAATTGTTTTCTATGCTCAAGATTTGGAGTATCTGAAGGCCACAGGGCCAAATTGCTAAGACTGGCCTGCGTTGCTACAGGGGAGGCACCTCAGGGCCCCGAGAATGCTAGCAATGGCCAGGCCTTAGAGACCATTGCCCCCAGCCCCCTACCTGCTCAGGGGTTGGGGTTGAAAACCAAGGACCAGAGAATGGAGGACTTGCCCAGCTCTGATTCTCCTGGTTTCTCTACTAGAAAGAGCAGTTTGCTCTACGATATTAGCTCCAGGTTTGCCTTTGCCCTGAATTCCTCCCTGTTCATTCTTTTTAGTCCAAACCCATCTTCTCTACATATCTTTGACCGCTAAGTATTTTTTAGATTAAAAAGGACCCTAAAAAAACCCTGGCTATGTGAATCCTCTCTATGACATACATGCACTTGAACTTAGTGACAGGACTTTACTACCTCTTGTGGATGGATGCCCGTTTATTCCATGTACAGAAATATATAAACATGTTTCTCAAGGTCCAGAAAATAAATCCGGTTTGCCTTTCACTATCCTTGGATATTTGAACGTAGTCTTCCTGAATTTGCTCTTATTCAGGGAAACTATGCCTGGGTGTTTTCCCTGTGGTCACACACTGCCTTGTCTCCTTACTCATTCGCTCTGATCTCCGATCTCCTCAGCTGGACTAGCACAGTCTGACACACTTTTTGTATATAACTTCCTGAGTCTTCTACCTGCTCTAATGGATTAGAGTTCATAAAAGATAAGGGAAGCATTATCTGTTTTTGATAGTTTACTTTTTGATACAATCCTCAATTGGTATCAGTTTTTTTAAATACGGCACAGTGGTGAAAAAGTGCGTAGCTTTGGAGTTAAACAGATCCAGCTCCAAGTCCCTGACTTACCATTTCTTATCTGTATGACTTTGGTTAAGATACTTATCTCCAACATATATTAAGTATTCAATAAATGTTGGTTAACAGAATAATCATTTCTGGGATTTGACATCTAGACCTCATAAAAAATTCAGATTAGATGTTCTCGATATTTTACTCAGGGATCTTGGTGGTATTAATTGCCCTGTCAAATACCAACAACTCAGTTCCCCTTCATGATTTGGTATGTAACTTTAAACTTCAAATATTTATGTTCTGTCCAGCATTTTGAGTAGACTGAACTTACATCTGATTTTCAGAGTAAGACTGCCACAAACCTACATCACTTTACTATTGTGCCACATGCATCTTAGCTAACTCAGAGTTTTAAGAAATTACCAATAAAACAATTCAGAAGGACTTGTTTCAGGCCATGGAACTAGTTGGTATATAAGTCTGGATTAAAATGCAAGTATCCCGACTCCTAGTTAGAAATACCTTGCTGTTTCTTAAATCCAAACAGGTCCTGAAGCTATATTGTCTATTCCCGAGCCCTCCACAAAGAGGTGGCCAATCACGTACAGTGAAAACATGAGACCCCATAAGCCATGTTTCCAAACAACCAACATGAATAAAACTAAAGAATTTCATCTAGTCTCTGCCCCATCCTAAGTGATGTCAGGGCTCAAAGCATAAATAAGAACACATTTTGGCAGAAATGTTATTTTGCTTCCACAAATTTATGAGCACTTGATAGTCAAGGCCTCAATGAAAAACCCTCTAAGCTATTATGCTAAATATACCCTTTTCTACCCTTTTGTGCTTTGTTGCAAAATGCTGAACTTGTTAATTTATTATCAAAAGAAACTAAGAAATTACAAAGAAACCAAACAGTATACTTAGGACACCTTGTCACTATTAAATTTACTGTCCATGGTCCAACTTTAATCTCTCTTTTCATAGCAAAGATGAAAAGGTTTATGCTTCAGAGGAAATCACTGTCCTCATCTGGATTAGCCCTCCCTCCTAATATCTATATTTGGATCCAAGTCAGCGGTCTGAAACATTAACGGGCTTTCCATTGAACCACTACCCTTTTTCTCTTTTTTGTTTTACAAACAGGGCTTATTAAATCTTTGCTGTAGGCACCAAGAATGAAGAACAATGAGAATGTGCTGATGTGAAAGATTTCACCGAAGTCAAGCAAATCATTTCTGATTTGCCACAACTCCCCAGCAGTAAATGCCAAAAAAAACAAGTTGTCTGGATGGAAAATATAAATTCCTATCACATAAAACACAATAAAGAAAACCAAAAAAAAAAAATCACTCTTCTCCACACTAGGGGTTTAAGGCAGAGATGCTGACTGCAGATGCTTCCCATTAAGTAAATTAAAATCATTGTAAAGAACAAATTTTGGTACAAGTACAGCTTGAAGCAAGTCCTACTGGCAGTGAAAGAAAGAATTCGGTGTATATTTTAGGATACATAGTATTTTTTTCTTTTTGCTACTCTCCATTCTATCGTAAGCTTAGACACACACACACACACACACACACACACACACACACGTTTAATAGCATACAGTTTAAAACACACAATTAAGTTAAATAACTAATCAATGGAAAATATGAAAAGCAAAACTCAATACCCTTTTATTCCTCACAAGTCATAGAAAAGTTAACCAACTCCCAAGTCAAAACCATTAATCTGCACACACATCTTACTTGCAGTCTCTCTTTAACCTGACTAAAATGACAGGGGGACTTTGTTTTTAAATTAAGGCATAAACCTACAAAGGAACAGACAATGGAAGAGAGTGCACATCAAGAAAACTTTGCAAGCTAGAGATCACATGGATAGGTGGTTAGTGACCCATAAAGGCTCCCAAAAGCTAAAACCCATACTGGAAAAGCTAAAACACAACCCAGGTTTGTAGGGAGCGGCTATAGGGTTAAGCCTGGGACTGACCTGTTGGCAAAGCCACAAACAAGTCCCAGTTTAGAGGGCACAGCCCTCTTAGCATAATTAGGCTTGACCTTATGATGCTCCCTAGATCTTATCTGGGTTGCTAACGGGCTGAGGGAGATGCAGCAAGTGCTGCCAAAACAAGTGAAACTCACAAGAACATTGTAACTATGGTGACCCTACCTTGTTTACCTCTGGCTATAAAATAAAGGCTCAGCTTGCCTCTGGATCTCTCTCTGTGGCCTCAGCCAGGCACAGGAAGATCCACCCAGACCAGCCGTGGGCAAACTACGGCCCGGGGGCCGGATCCGGCCCGTTTGAAATGAATAAAACTAAAAAAAAAAAAAAGACCGTACCCTTTTATGTAATGATGTTTACTTTGAATTTATATTAGTTCACACAAACACTCCATCCATGCTTTTGTTCCGGCCCTCCGGTCCAGTTTAAGAACCCATTGTGGCCCTCGAGTCAAAAAGTTTGCCCACCCCTGACCTAGACCCAGCTTATTCTCTTTGTCTGTCTTTCTACATCCTTTGCTGCCAACCCCCCTCCCCCCCTCAGGCTCACCGAACCCTTGGCTGTGCTGTCACAGCTCACTGGTTATAATAGAGAACCTCTCAAAAGCTAAGGATTTTAAGGCATCATGAAACTTTGAGATGGGGATGAAGTAGAGCTGAAATGGAAAGAATGGTTGCAGGTCTGTTTCAGAAGCATTTAGATGCCTCACCCTCTTCTCTGCTCCTAAACATGGCACCTGACTTCTCAAACCCTCTTGGTATCAGACACCTTCTAGGGTGGGGCAATGTACTAAAAACAGCTGCTGTTGAATTTTTCTTCAGAGAAACATTCACATGCTTATACTTTGTATGTGACCCCCATTTCTCTTTTCATACTCGTCAGGCAGAAGACTGGAAAATCCTTCTTTGGAGACTGTTACCTGGACAAGAAGAAAACCACAAGGATGCTGACCTGGACAAGAAGAAAACCACAAAGTTCCCCAAATGCAATAGAATAGCCAGAAGGAAGTCCATAGGTGGTAATACCCAATAGCATGCTCAGGGCTTCTAATTGGCTTTTAAGGTCCTACTTGTAATATGAGCGGACAACCAAGGACCACTGAGCCAAGTCTCTAGTATGAAGTTAGAGACCCAGACAGACAGTCAAAAGCAACTTAGAGGAAGCTATGGGACTGTGCAAGAAGAAGAAAACTTTAAAAAAATCTATCAGAAAAATAACAAAAGATGATCTATTGACAAAACAAGGACAGGATGCTATAAGATAGGAATATTCAGAGAAAAAAATATACTTAGATATTATATGTGTATGTATATGTGAATTTTTAAAAAAACTCAATTATAGAGTTAAAAACTAAAGTTGAAAAAATCTACCCTCCTCCAAAAAAACAGAATTGGAAGACAGAAAAAAAATCAGAGAAACAAATCCAGGAATATCATACTGATCATGGTCCTTTGCAAGGAACAAAATCCATGCTAGATAGTTTCAGCAGAAATTACTTCTTACAATACATTAAATAACACAATCAGTGTAAGGACTAAGTAAATAGATTTGGGGTTGAACTTTCAGTACAACTCTCAAATTATACCACACAACTAAGCCCCCAAAGGGAGCTTCTACCACTTCTAACATCAGGAGACTGCTTCCTGTAGTGGCGAACTGCCACATACAGCTGCCAAATCTAGAAGCATGTCACTATTGCCAAGACCAGAGGGTCACAGCTATTGCTGTTGGCTCAAAGCCAGGTGTACCTGCAACAATCCATATGAGCAAAATGGATGGCAAACAGCCTGCTCCTTGACCCTAACCAAACACTGGGATGCCTGCAAATGTTGTCGCAGGGTCAGGGTAAAAAGCATCTACGATCATGATTGCCAACAGAATAAGAAGTACAGCTAAATCTAAATTACATCAAGAACACTAGCTTCAAAGGAATCTGGGAAATACAGTAGTTAGCATTTTAGTTTCTGTAGTACCCAAAGGTAAAGTAGAAGGAAGTTGGAAAGGATGTGAGATAATTCACCATATCTGTCACAAGGTTCTCAACAACTGAATAACAAAGTTTCAGAAAGAAAAAAGAGAGAGAAAAAGAGGAAGATTAAAAACAAAACAAAACATGGTGTTGGTATAGGAGGGGTCATGCAAAAAGTAACTCAAGAAAATTTTTTAAAGAAATAAATTTCAGCACTGAGTCCAAGTATAATAGATGAAAAGAGACCACACAGAGAAAGATTACTGTGAAATTTCAGAACACTGGTGATTAAAAAAAGATCCTACAAGCTTTCAGAAAGGCAGAAAATAATGCAGAAGCACCCAAATACATTAAACACAAACACACACACACACACACACACACACACACACACACAAGAAAAAAAAAACTTCTGGAATATATCAAAGGAAAGATCGACAGCAATACAATCTTGGTAGGGGATTTTAATACCCCATTGACATCACTGGATAAATCCTCTAGACAAAAAATCAACAAAGAAACAGAAATCCTAAATGACTCACTAGATAAGATGGTCTTCATTGACATCTTCAGAACATTTCACCCCAAAGCTACGGAATATGTATTCTTCTCAAGTGCACATGGGCTATTTTCAAAGATAGATCACATATTGGGACACAGGCAAAGTCTCTTCAAATTCAAGAAGATTGAAATCATATCAAGTATCTTCTCAGATAACAATAGCATAATATCAGAAATCAACTACAATAAAAATAATTTAAAAAATCAAACACTTGGAGCTAAATAGCATGCTATTAAACAATGACTGGGTTACCAAAGAGATCAAAGAAGAAATAAAAACATCCTGGACACAAATGACAACAAAAACACAACAATCCAAAATCTATGGGACACAGTGAAAGCAGGCCCTGAGAGGGAAGTTCATAGCATTACAGGCCTACCTCAAAAAACAAGAAAAACGAGTAATAAATTCTCTAACTCTACAACTTAAATAATTAGAAAGAGAGCAACAAGAAAAGCCCAGAGTGAGCAAAAGCAAGGAAATAATAAAGTTCAGAGTGGAAATAACTGCCAGAGACCAAAAAACAAATACAAAAGATCAATAGAACCAAGAGTTGGTTCTTTGAAAGGACAAACAAGATCGATCAACCTCTAGCCAGGCTCACCAAAAAGCAAAGAGAAAGGACCCAAATAAACAAAATCTGAAATGAAAGAGGCCAAGTAACAACACACCCCACCAAAATACAAAGGATTGTAAAAAAAAAAAAATACTATGAACAACTCTAATCCAACAAACTGGTCAACCTAGAAGAAATCGACATATTCCTAGAAAAATACAACCTTCCAAAGCTCAATCAGGAAGAATAAAAAAATCTGAATAGGCCAATAACTATGGAGGAAATTGAAGCAGTAATAAAAAAACTTCCAGCCAACAAAAGCCCGGGGCCAGGCAGCTTCACAGGGGAGTTTTACAAAACATTCAAAGAAGAACTAAAACCTATCCTCCTCAGACTATTCCAAAAAATTCAAGCTCTTTCTATGCAGCTAGCATTACCCTAATCCTCAAACCAGATAAAGACACTACAAAAAAAGATAATTACAGGCCAATATCCCTGATGAACATAGATACTAATATCCTCAACAAAATTCTAGCAAATTGGATCCAGAATTACATTAGAAAGATCATACACCCATGACCAAGTGGGATTTATTCCAGGGATGCAAGGATGGTACAATATCTGCAAATCAATAAGTGTGATATATCACATAAACAAATTTCAAGACAAAAATCACATGATCATATCAACTGATAAAGAAAAAGCATTTGACAAAATCCAACACTTTAAAAAAATATTTTTTATTCTTTATTGTTTAAAGTATTACATAAGTCTCCTTTACCCCCATTGACCACTCCCCAGCTGCCCTCACCCCCCAGCACATGCCCTCTCCCCACTACTGTCCGTGTCCATTGGTTATGCTCGTATGCATGTATACAAGTCCTCTGGTTGATCTCCTACCCCCTCACCCCTCGCCATCCCTCATAGGTTGGACAGTCTGTTTGATACTTCTATGACTCTGGTTCTATTTTTGTTCATCAGTTTATGTTGTTCATTATATTCCACAAATGAGTGAGATCGTGTGATATTTATCTTTCTGTGACTGGCTTATTTCATTTAGCACAATGCTCTCCAGTTCCATCCATGCTGTTTTAAATGGTTAGAATTCCTTCTTTTTTTACCACAGCGTAGAATTCCATTGTGTAGGTGTACCACAGTTTTCTAATCCACTCATCTGCTGATGGGCACTTAGGCTGTTTCCAAATCTTAGCTACTGTAAATTGTGCTGCTATGAACATAGGAATGTATATATCCTTTCTGACTGGTGTTTCTGTTTTCTTGGGATATATTCCTAGAAGTGGGATTACTGGGTCAAATGAAAGTTCAATTTTTAATTTTTTGCCAATGTTATCTCTAATAAAGGTTTAATCTCCAAAATTGATAGGGAACTCATACAAGTTAACAAAAGGAAGATAAACAATCCAATCAAAAAATGGGCAAAGGACCTAAATAGACACTTTTAGAAAGAGGACATACAGAAGGCCAATAGACATATGAAAACACTAGAGGCCCAGTGCACAAATTTTGTGCACAGCAGGGGGGCAGGGGTTCCTCAGTCCAGCCTGAACCCTTTCGCAATCCAGGACCACTGGCTCCTAACCACTTGCCTGCTTGCCTGCTTGATTGCCCCTAACCACTCTGCCTGCCTGCCTGATTGCCCCTAACTGCTCATCTGCCTGCCTGATCGCCCCTAACCATTCTGCCTGCCTGATCGCCCCTAACTGCTCGCCTGCCTGCCCGATTGTCCCTAACCACCTCTGCCTCAGCCCCCGCTGCCGCGGCTTTGTCTGGAAGGACGTCCGGAATGACATTTGGAAGGTCGTTTGGCTGTCTGATCTAATTAGCATATTATGGTTTTATTATTATAGATGCTCAAAGTCACTAATCATTCCAGAAATACAAATCAAAACAATAATGAGGTACCATCTCACACCTATCAAAATGGCTATCATCAACAAATCAACAAAGGACAAGTGCTAGCAAGGATGCAGAGAAAAAGGAACCCTCTTGCACTGCTGATGGGAATGCAGACTGGTGTAGCCATTGTGGAAAACAGTATGGCGATTCCTCTATGACCAAGGTTAGCAATCAGGGCTAGGAGAAATAAATGAATGCTCAATGTCAGTTACTTCATTCTGTGTTCAGATGGGAATAAAATGTATGCCCTCCCCTATTAACATTTTCAAAGAATTCCAAAGCTAGAGAATAGAGTTGCTTAGTATCATTCAAGATTAAGATTACAAATCTCAGAACATTTCAGGAACAGCTAGCTTTACAGTACAATGTGGGTTTCAACTTCACTCCAATCATTTCTTTGTTGAGCAAGTCACATTTTACAAAGGACCATAAAATATAAAATAATGATAATATAGAAATAGAAATAAAAATCACAGCCAGGGATCATAAAATATGCAATGGTAAAAGCAGCATGGGATGAGATTAAGTCAATGTTAGAAAATTTGGTCTTTAGAAATTAAGTAGGCTATTATAATTGGGTTTGCATTTCATAAGTAAAATCATTCTGGCAGAGTTGAGGATTTCCTAAACAGAAAAGAGAAAGATTAATTTGGAAAGTATCTCAATGTGTTATAAGAGATTAGATGCAGGTCTGAAACTAACAAATGTAAAATGACCAGGAGTGAGTAACTGAGTTAAATGTAAAAGGTACAAAAATTAGAAGACCAAGTCCAATTCTAAAGTTTCTAGTTCAGGGAAAGTGATAAAAGGTGATATATCGAGTCATTCCAGGGAGGGAGGGAGGCTGGGGGCGCTGTGTGGTGCCTGGATTCAGGTCAGGTGGGAATATCTGATAGGCAGCCAGGCAGGGTGGAGTGGGCAGAGGACCAGAGACAGTCTAGTTAAGTGAAGGAGAACCAGGACAGCACATCTCCCAGGAACAGGAAAGCTAATGATGGTTAGAAGACCTAGACCGATTCCATAACACCAAAGCAGAACACTGCATTTTCTTAAAGTTGGCTTTGCTCACACGGGTATGCTTTATGGGAACTTATGTCCCACAACTGTCCGCATGCCAGAATAACTCTTCCCTATAGGCAAGTGGGGCAGGGACATGCGTCCCTCTCTGACCGGCCCAAGGAACTCCTGCATTGCACTACAAGGTGATAGCTACCAGGCAGGTGAAAGGCTGATGGTGACTGTGGCTTCCTGCTTGTATAACTTCCTTGAAGTTTTCAAGTTTTCCATTTTAACTCTTCTCTTTATTTCTCCTCCTTTTTATGTCAGGGAAATTTCTCTAATTTCTTCCCTGTCATACCCCAGTGACTTTATGACATTTGCCTTGAGCCTGTCTGGCTATTTTTCTCTGCCTTCCATGTATTCATCTGACCTCTAAGATTTTAAATAAATAATGCCAAGTCAATATCTAGTTTCATCTCAGTCACCAACTATGGTCAATGTGTTAAGCACCTAAAGTCTTCCAAGAAAGCAATCTAAATTATAGTTGGTCAGAATAGTGGCCTTGCCAATATCAACAGCAATATCAACAGCAAAGGAAAGAACATGGAACTGTCAGATTCTTTCATTCTGAAACGACCATTTGACTGACTGCAGCCATGAAACTAATTAAAAGTCACAGGGAATTATCACTTGTTAGGTTATTTATCCCTTCCTATTTGTCTCATTATGGACTTGAAGTGATTTAAATCTATCTAGAGCTCCCATTCTTCCACAGACTTAATCCAGAGGCCTGGGCTTACTGGCATTCATACCCAATGAAAGCAGCAGGGTTCTAGGAGTTGCACTTCTTTTCTCTTAGGAGCTGCAGCAGCACCAGGCACTCCTCACCATATGTCCTTGTGTTGCCCATATGCCAAATGATGTCCAGATACACACGGAATTGAGGTTATACTCATTCACACACAACGTCCTCAAAGTTGCAATTGAAAACATAAATTCTCTCAAATGCACAAGCGATAACATGGGTTTTCAATGATAATAGTGAGGACACTGAGCACTTGAAAAGTGGCAGCTGGAGCAGTTACAGAGCATGGGCTCTGGAGTAGCTTACTTAGGCTGACCTCACTGACCTACCCCTCATTAGCTGTGTTACCATGGGCATGCTCCCTAACCTCTCTGGGCATCTGGGTCCTCCTAGTAAATGAGGCAATAATTACACTTCCTCTTAGGACTGTCTTGAGGATTAAATGAGATCGTTTGTGTAAAGTGATTAACATGGTTCCAACACACAGAGCTCACTCAGATCAGCTACATTAATTATTAGGTTCATCAACCTCATTCTTATTAGTCACCAAGAGAAGGATGTGGGTGCCTTTGGTAGCACTGAGGTATGGGCTACTACTAGGCTCTCTCCAACCTCAGAAATCTAAATGCAAACTAGGCAGCAACACTTCTGAAATGAATGTCTTGGGTGCAGGATGTCACAGATAAATCCTTCAGCCCTTAAAGTCCACAACCCAGTATTTTCAGGATGTTTATGAATCCGTCAGCCTGCTGGCTCTGGGTCGATTTAGCACGGGCTATGGCCATTTCCCACACTTTGATATCACTAAATACATCACTGATTCAAATTCTGCTTTACTGAGAAACCTCCTATATACTTGTTACTAGAGATTCAACCATATCACCATCATCTGTTAGGGATTTCATTTTTAGTAGAGTCACCAAAAGGAGAACTAAGACCAAAAATAAAGAAAGAAATAAAAGGCAGCACTTGTGTGTGGCTTGATATTGAAGCCACGACTCAGTTTTAGGTTCTGATTCTAGAGCCCTGTGGCAGCTTTTTGTTTCAAGAACAGAATCAGTCATTGAGATCTTGATAGGAGATGAAAAGAGAAGAGTTTGAATAATTAGGACTTGTTAATATGTAGTTATCTGGGTCCCACTCAAATCTACCGAAAAAGAATCTGCTGGGAGAACCCAGGTGGAATTCAGGAATCTGTCTTATAAGCAGCATTTTTATTCATATTAAGGTTCGAGAACCACTTCTCTAGGGCTCATATTCAGTAGAGGACACATACACCAACTAATCTAATACCAGGCAGTTTTGATAAAGTTATGCAGTACAGAGACTGAACAAAAAGAAAGGGTCAATCTAAGCTGGTAAATCCAGGAGAGCCTCCTGGAGGGCAAACTTGGAAGGCAGGTAGGATTGAGAGCAGAGGAATGACTGGGCTAGGAACCAGGGGCAACAGACACAAGACTTTCACTGGTAGAGAGAACCAGCTAAACTAAAGCACCAGGAGTAGGAAAGTCAGGGATATATTGGTACAGCTTCATATGGCGGGGGCCTAAGTGAGAGGCTCATGGGGAGAGGGTTGCTGTGTTTGGAAAAGGAGACCATACGCCTGATTAATACATGATGGAAGGCCTTTAAGGCAGCTGGAGTCTGGGTTCTAGAGTCTCTTTGCCATGAACTGTTTGGAAGGTTGCTCAGAGGGGTCATAATCGGACTTGAGCTGTGAGCTGAGTCTGGTAAGGTGAACTGGAAAGGGTTATTCAGTCCCACACCCCTTTACCTACTTTCCAAAATCCAAAAAGCAAGAAAAATGAGTTTTTAAATAGTTAATTTAGTGGCAAAACCAGCCATGAAATAAGTGGGGTTACTGATAGTTATTATTTATCCAACTTGCTGTGAATTGTCATGCATTCTGCTGCAAATATATTATGTTTGATTAGGGGTGCTGTCCCTAGACCCATTTGGGGATGTTACAAAACAGTTCATGTATTATATAACATTTCTGAAGTCAGAAAAATTCTGAATTCCAAAACACTTCTGGGCCGATAGTTTGGTAAGTAATTGCAGACTTGAACAAACAATGGGAGAGGTTTAGTAGCCTTAATGCTTTAAGAGGCAGAGGAAACCTTTTAAGAGGTGATATAAAAGTGCAGGTAATCAGCCCATCTTTCCTAGCAACCAGTTTTTGAGGAGCACTTAATTACTGTGGAGTTTGTCTAAAAGGAAAGGTGCTTTGGACTATCTAAGTGGTTAGGCTCTTGTAATTCCTCTTCATTATTATTACCAGTTCTTGCCTCCCTGTCTCCCCAGCTGTAAGTCAGCAAAGCCTATGATACTGTAAACTGGAAAATAGAAGGTGAGCTGATGTAGACAATGGCTGTTTCATCTTTGTGCTGTCTGTGTACGCATGTGCCACCAAATCCAGCCATTTGAGAGCTGTAGGGCTCCTTAGAAATGAATTAGTTCAACTGGTTTCGTTCAGCTTGAGGAAACTGAGGGCAGAGGAGGAAAGTCATTGGTTAGAGATAGCTCACATGAGACACTTGTTTCACAGTTAACATTTATAGTGCAGCCACAAGATTCCATCTCTGATGATAATCTCTTCTAGAACAAGGAGTCCATCTATTGTGACTAGACATCGACTTGTACAAAAAACATTTAATAATACTCCTGGATAGTGGTTCCTAGAAGTGTAACTGCGCCACTGGGGAAGATTACTGAAGCACTGGAACCACATGCTTTTCTAAGCAAGTATTGACATGACAAAGGATTTAGGTTTGAGTCCAGGCTACATCAATGAGTCATATGAAGAAAAACTAAAGAAATAATCAACAATGTTTTCTTTTTTCTTAAAGGCATTTAAGTTTATATAACACATTAAGTCATATATATATATATATATATATATATATATATATATATATATATATATATAAACTCCTAGGAAAACCAGAGGAACACAGAGTGGAATACTTCCCAAACCTCTACAAGTGAAGAACCTCTAACTTAGAAACTATAGAATAAATGAGAATGGAAAGAATCTATCGCTTTAACTAAACACACTCACTTATTTCTGTATGATTTTTAAAGATCATACCAAAATAAGAGGCAAAAATACAGGTGGAAATATTCTTAGCAAATATTTCACATATACACTGTGTTATTTTTCTCTACAAAGAACTCACACAAATTAGTGAGAAAGATACCAAGACTCATAAATAATTAGGTTAAGGACATGAACAGACATTTCCCAAAGAACAAATACCTCTTGATTTGCTTACCACAGTGAAACACAAACACAATAGTACCATAGTTGCCTACAAATTGGGACAGATTAGAAAAATGATAATAATCAATACTGATGGAATATTATGAAATACATATCCTTATATATTACTAGTAGCAATAATTTTGGAAAGTTACTTGGCAAATTCAAGTTCTTTAAAATACTCTTTTACTTTGATCTAGTATTCTACTTTTGGAATCCTACCCTAAAGAAATAACCCTGCAAACTTAGGCTCGAACATGAATATTTATTGCACCATTATTTATAGTGCTGAAAATCATAAACAACCACCATCGTCAACAATCTGGCAAAAGAGAAATAAATCAAAAAGTATCTATTCAAAATGATATGATGCAGTCAGTGAGGTGATGATTAATCCTAGGTAATTGCTGGAAACTGCTTATAACTGAATAGTAATGAAAAGATTAGGAATGAAAGTGGTTTCTATGGAATAATTATTACTTGGTAAATAAATGAAGTTCATCTATAAATAGAAAAAATAAACCCACCAAAGCCTGATTGGAAATAAAACAAAATGATTGTATCTGGGTGGTGAGCATATAAGTTATTTTCTTCTTCATACTGGCTCATATTTTCCAAAATATCTTTGGATAGTACATATAATTTGCTTTGGAAATTTATTCCAATGAAATTAAAGCATTAAGTAAATAAAAAGTCAATACTAATTTGTCTTTCTCCTTATCCCACTGAGAATGTCAAAAGATGCTTCTTAGGAAATGATATGCAAGTTCAAATTAGCACAGATATTACAGGGATATTTTTCTTAACCCTCCACAGGAACTACTCTATGCTTTTCTGCCTCAGTCCTGTGAGGTGGGTGCTATAATTATCGCCATTTTACACAAGGCACCAAGAAAGTGTGTAACTCGCTCAAAGCTCAGCTGCTTGGCTCCTGCTCTTAGACAACATGCTATGCGACTGCCTGTTGACCTCTGAAGTGAGGGTCCTTAGATATCATTAATACCAACTCTTACAAAGAAAGGGAAGCACAGAGAGGTTGTGACTTGCTAAATGCCACACAGCAAATCATCTAATAGGTAAACAATATAGTGTTACGTTTTACAGATTGTAAATTAGAAACACCAAGAAAGCTTAAATGAATGCAGACAATATTAGCACATCTGCTCAATTTTGTTCTGAATGTACACTTTTTCCATCTTTTTAGACGTATATTCAGGGAAAGGCACATTTCTGAGGTCTGTAGGGAGAACGTATATCCCCAAAGTCCTAGGGCTGGCACAGCCCAAGTTCTTCCCTCTCAGTTCTATGGAAGAGCTACATTTCAAGGCAGGTGGTAACATTATCACGGCAATGCCTTCCTATCAAAGAATCTCCCGGGTGTGGCATCAGCCCGGGCTTTGTAGAGCATCAGACTCTCGGGGAACTGCCTGAGCTTCAGGAGAGCGTGAGAAGCGTCAAAACAAAATACACCCAGTTGCCAACAGCAAGGAGACAGCTCTGTGTATGCTTATTTTCTAACCCATCGTGAAGTCCAAAATAAACTGCAGGCTTCCTCTCACATCTGATATAGATTAAGGGAGTCAGACCTCTCTGCTAGGAGGGCCACATTGGGGGAGCTCTTCACCAGATACATAACTGGGCTAAGTGACAAGAGAAAGTTTCACAAAATTGCTCCCCCGAGTGACTGGGGCTTAGTCATGCCTAATTTTTCAGTGAGCTATTTAGAGGTTTCTGGACACTTCTCTTCATGGGATAGAAAGAGAAGAAAATGAGGTCCACAATATGCTGTAAAAATGACAGGATCCAATGATGTTGCCATAAAAGTCATCCGAACAAATGACCCCCCATCCAGCACCGAAGCATTAGCCTGTCCTGCAAGGCAAGTACACCATCTGTCTTCTCTAAAGGAACCAGGACACCCAATGGCTCAGCTCTGACTCAACATCAGAAATGAATGATGACCAGCAAAATCCAAAGCAGAGATGAGGGCAATAAGAAGTGGGATGTGTGCACAATGGAGAACAGTTTTCTATTTACATCAGAATATCAAGACCTAGTTTGCATGAGTGATTATAAAGTTAACTTAACTGTAAAATTAAACATTTATTTTATTTATGATAAAAAGCTAAATACAAACAGTCTTATGGAAAGCAAAACAAAGAAACAAACAAAATACCCAGCAGGGACACTGAACAGAGAAGGAGCCACCACTGTGGCTTCTCTTCACTCCTTGTTTTAAACTAGTTGTATCCTTTTTGAACAAAATCTGAAGCATATGCCTTATACAGAAAACATGTAAGGACAGAATTTTTCTGGTAGGAGGACGGGAAGGATGGAGTATCTAGAATTCTGTTTTGCTATCGCCTGACATATCTCCAAGTCCCAAAGGACACAGTTGGAAAACCAGCATTCTATGAGGCAAATTTCAAACTTCAAGTATTAAGTGTTCCACATCCTAAATATAACTTGAAGACATTTTTCCTCCCTTACCTGTGAATATTGTCTTATATAAATCTTTTTTTTTCCTTGCCAGACTGGCCTACTTACTGTTCCAAGATGCCTTATGTCCCTGTTTCTCCCTTTATCCTTGAATGCTCCAGTGCTTCCTCTTTATTGTATTACTGCTCACTCTTGAAAGCTCAGCTAAATTTCCACATCCCCTGGAATGTCTTTCCAAGTAACACCAAACTGGTAAAAACGTTCTCTCCCAGAAACACCTCTACTCTGTACTCTTTACTTGGCTAATTAGCTAGTTATCTATTAGTTAACTAGCTGGTAAAAACTTTCTCTCCCAGGTATACTTCTACTCTGTACCACTAACTTGGTTCATTAGCTAGTTATCTATTACTTAGTTATCTATTATTGCTGTAATAAGTTACCACAAACTTAATATCTAAAAACAACACAAATTGATCATCTTATAGTTGTCAGTTAGAGGTCCCACACAGTCTCACAGGGCCAAAACCAAGGTGTTGGCATCCTTTCTAGAGGATGTTTCCTTGCCTTTTCCAGCCTTGAGAGGCAACCGACACTGTGTCTCTCAAATGGCCCTTGTCACTAGTTCGTAAATGTAATTAGGTTGGGCCCACCTGGATTACCCTGCATAATCTCCTCATCCATCTCCAAGTGCTTAACCTTAATTGCATCTGCCAAGTCCCTTTTGCCATGTATGTTAACAGATTCTGGGGACTAGGGTTTGAATACCTTTGTTGGGGACATTATTTTGACTACCACAGGTGCTACTCGAAGTGTCCTGGGAGCGAGGACCACTTCATTATCCTTTGCGTAAATTCATAGTTTGGTGAGAAACTGAGGTACATATATCTACTGTATTTCTCCCACTAGTGTTGAAGGAACCTTGGTTGAATTCAATTAGGCCTTTTTCCAAATAAGAGAGAAACATATGATAAAGTTAATCAAGAAATAAGAACTCATAGTATCTCCTAAGGTGAGGGAGGTTGATGAGTGCATAGCGCAGTTTCTGGGGATTAGTGCTTCATTTAGATGTTTTTCTGTTTGTGGATAAGTCTATGGGATCTTAGAATAAACACCCAGGATTGTAACGGGTCTAAATTCAACCAGGTGTTCAATCCTAGAATTTTACCAACGATCACACTGAGTTACGTAAAATATTTTGCAACATATTTATCTTTAAATAAGATTTTGTATTTTATTTGAATTTTAAGGTATATATGAAGTATGGCTAATACTACATCAAAAGGTGGCTCACAGCAACTAGTAAACATTTGATCAGGTTAAAACAATTTTACTAACCAAGTTTCCTTTTATTGAATTCCTCTGAATTATCACATGTGCCAGTGACCTTCCTGTAAAATTTCTTGATATGTTACAGCTCTTATTTTTGGTATTTGCATTTGATTTGATTCTTCATTGCTCTTGTCATCTTGCAGAAACTGTGTTCAGCATAGATGGGATGACCTGTTCTTGGAATTAAGGTAACACTTTGGTATTTGGGCTCCTGTCTAAAAGCTCTCTGATGGCTCAAATGCAGGGGCAGTGTCCCTCCAATGGCCTTGCCACGTACATTGCTTCACATTATGGTTATTTAACTTTACATTTTCTGTCTCCCATACTGTACAACGTAAGGACAGACAGACTTTTCATTTCACCTGTAGTATCTAGTACAGTCCATTAAACAAAACATGTTCTCTGTAAATATTTTGGGGATGAGTGACAACTGGTACATAAATAAAACTCCAAAATTTAAAGCAAAATTTAATATGCCTAAAAGTTCAGTCAGATAATCTGAACATCCAATGTGAGATGTCTCTATTGTAAAAAAAAAAAAACAACTACAAAATAAGAATGCTTTATTTCTTTATCTGTATCTTAGGAATATAACCTTAACTTCAAAGTTAAAAACCCAAATTTAAAGCAAAGCTTCACCATTCACTCCACTTATAAACTTCAGTAACTTTTAATGGTCACATCTATAAATATGGGAATTTTACTCCACAGAATACTTGCTAGGCTTAAATGAGGATTTTTATAAAATGGCCTGTACATATGGAAACTAGTTTATCTTTCTGACTCTGCTTCCCCCTCCCATCCCAACCAAATCTTTGCTCTCTTTGCTGTGCTAGGACAGTTTGGCTGACCAAGCCTAAACAGGTTTTGATATGGTCCCTTTTGAGCAAGAACAGTGACATTCACTCACACAGCTCAGGGGCTGGCTTCAGGGCACAGGCAAAGGATGCCAGAGGCTTAGCACTAGGAGCATTACTCTTAGAACCAACAGAATTAAGTTATCAAAACAAGCCAAGTTCCACAAATCTCACATCTCCAATCCAAACACAGACTCAAAGTCACTGTATTGGTTTTATGTGAATAATATAGGTGACTACATCTCACTGCAACCTCACACCTACATGATTAGGGTCCAGCATCCTGTCTAGGTTGATAAGAGCCCACTGCTTTAATACTCCCTTATGCATCTAAAGATCTGTTTGACTATACCCAGCCACCGGAAAGTTCCAATCCCAGTAGAATATTGGTTATTGAAGAGGATGCCCTAACCGGTTTGGCTCAATGGATAGAGCATCGGACTGCGGACTGAAGGGTCCCAGGTTCAATTCCGGTCAAGGGCATGTACCTTGGTTGCGGACACATCTCCAGTAAGGGGTGTGCAGGAGGCAGCTGATCGATGTTTCTCTCTCATCGATGTTTCTAACTCTCTATCCCTCTCCCTTCCTCTCTGTAAAAAAAATCAATAAAGTATTTTTTTTTAAAAAAAGAAGAGGATGCTGAGACTCCAGCCTGAGGGTTTGAGCCTTGGCTTTGCCACTAGTAGCAAAGTGGCCATGGGTAACTCATGCAATCTGGGCCTCAATTCCCCATATATAAAGGTGCCCTTTCCAAACAGAAAATTCTGTGACATGCTCTGTCTGAATTTTTTATTAGAGATCCAAAGGAACAGATGAGAAGCCATCTCAAACAGGATTAAGACTTAACCATCTACTTTGGGGTTGTTTATTTGAGAGTCCTAAGGTGGCTTAAATGTCAGGAGACTTGAGTTCAAATTTCAGGCCTGCCTTTACACAAGGTAACCTTAGGTGAAGTTATTTACATTTTCTAAGTTTCAGCCTGCTCATTACTAAAATGGCCTACCAATAGCTATTTAGAGGAGTACCGACTTACATGAGGAAGATGAGAATTGATTACAAAGCATCTGGAATGCAGCAGACATTCAATTGTTGAATCTGAATCTTGTTGCGCACTCCCCACCCAAAGATTCTGGTCCTTTGCTCTTTTGTCCCAGTCTGTCTAACAAAGAAAACCTTGAGAACCTGCAGGAAGTTGGCTGTTCTAATCTATACACAACATGGACGCTATGTAGCAAAACTGCCAAAGGAGGAAGACAGAGCATGGGTTGTTCAGTTCCACATGTCGGACAGTCCTCTCCCAGCTGGAACCACCTTTGCTTCTATACCACTGTTTTTCATTTACCCCAACAAATAAATACTTGAGACTTTTTATGTGTCAGGTCCTACACAAAACCTCAGAGGACATACATGTGGGACCAGCATAGGGCCTGCTTGTCACTGAAGATCACATAGCTTTTTGCTTCTGCACCTGTGCACACGCACACACTTTTGTAGCATATGGTGCCAAGGTACAATGGGAGATCAACTGTGAGCCACAGAAATTCTCTTATCCATTGTAATAAGAAAAAAACTGCACACATACACACCCAGCACTCATCAGCTATTTCTAATCATCATTTCTTAATCACAGAATTTCTCTAGAAGGTGAATGCATCTTGATTAAAGATATATTTCTATTGTTCCAAATAATCAAATTTTCTTTAAAAAGCCTGTAAATGACAATTCTATTTCTTTATTTAGAGGGTCTGAAAATGGTCTCTATTCTTCTCAATCCGAAATTCATTACTATAAAATGAATGATAAATATATTGCTTTTCAATTTGCATATATGTCGATCCTTTATTCTAAAAATATGCAGGTTTAAAAATATTTCATGATATTCCACATGCATAAAAAATTTCAAAATCTGGTATGTGTACAGTGTAAATTTTTCTTATCCTTTTTTTATGAGGACATTTTAATGATTTTTTTATATAGCAATCCAATTAACAGATTAAAAACAGCCATTGTTTCAACTGACAATGACTATGATCTTTTGTGTGCACAAAACATATTAAGTGTTGTAAGCTTAAAGAATTAAAAATTTAGAATACTGTATATTTCAGCAATGTTTCCTTTTCTTATCTGCCATTTTATTTTTTCAATGATTGGATTGAGATATTTTAAAGGACTCTTTTGTTATGAAATCTTTTTCATATGAATCTTTTTCAAGATTCCCTCTAGTGAAGGTGCCACTTGATACGGAAACCTTGGGATTCAGCACTATGCTTCATTTTCCTTCAGCCCTTAAATTAAAATTTGAATGCTTTTTATTTTCATGACAAATTTTAAATTGAGGGCCATAGGAAAATGAAGGAGAGTGTGAAATCACAAGGTTTCCATACCAAGTGGCACCTTTACCAGAGGTAATCTTACAAAGCCACGTCTCTAAGCAGGCAGTTTGGCTTTTTCCTTTTCCTGTGCAGCAAATTAATAAAGTAGGGAAACATCAGGTTGAGGAGATGAGTTGTCTACCTCACCGTGTTTCCCCAAGAGGAAAAACAAAGAAAACGGGAATAGCTCAAGAACAGCAAAGATACAAATTTGGAAGCATTTAAAAAGTAAGCTTAAAGATACATCAGGCATTAAAATTTCATTAAAAATTTATAACATGAGGAATTGTTTCCATTATAATGCAGAGTATAAAGAATATTATGCACAGTTGCCTATATCTATGCAATTTCACCTCAATTATATAAAAATATCTTGAACGCATTAGGAACGATTAGAAAAACACACCAAAATGTTAGCATTTTGAAATTGAAATTGCCATGAAATTCTTGAAATTTTAAGTGATTTCTTTTCTTTATACTTTATATTTTTAATTTTTTAAGAATAAAAATGTATTGCTTTCAATAATTATTGAAAAACAACAACTAAAACAAGGTAGTCACCCTGAAGTTTTCTTGAAGTCGAAGAAGTAATACTGGTAACATTCTTTCCACAAAAAAGAAAGTGATATTCCCTTTTAAATTTTCCAAATCCTTTTCTCCCCACATTTGTAAGAGTGCATGGTTCTTCTCCTTCTTATGAATCTTCCTCTTTTTTTGTTAGATCTCTAACTGTTGGAGCATCCCAGGTCTCTGTCTTGGCTATACTTTCTTCTTATGTGATCTCAACCGTCCACTGTGTTACTTCAAATACCACTTCCGTTCTAAGGCATCTCAAGTTTGTATATCCAACCCACACCTTCCTGAGCTCCAAACTGCAACCCTCTACCAGCAATCCCACTTGGGTGTCTATCATCAGGGTCTCAAACGTAACATGGCCAAACAGCATCATTGATCGGCTACCTCCTCCCTTTCCCAGGCTTCCCTAATCCACACTGCCTTGTCTATACCTTCATAATAAAGAGTATTACTAATTTAATTTACTTAGTTGTTTATACCAAAAAAATAGAAATTATCCTTGATTTAGTTCTTTTCCTAACCATCCCACCAATTCAATCCATTATCAAGACTTGTTAGTGCCACCTCAACATATATCCTGAGTCCAATACCACTTGTATGGCTTCCTCTTGGCCATAGCCCATCATATCTCAACTGGACCTGCTCAGGGGCTGCCTACATGGTGTACACTCTGCCCCCATTTGTCTGTTAGTAGCAAGGATGTGAACTATGCCATGTCATGTCTGTTTAAAAACTGTCCCCCATGTTCCACTATCCATATGATAAAATCTAAGCTCCATATAATGGTGGACAAAAACCCACCTACCCCCTAAATCTTATTTCTTCTGCATTCTCACTGTATGCCAGCCACACTGCCCTTTCTTTAGTCCCTTAATTGCATCAAATTGTTTGTCCCTTCTGCCAGGTCTGTCTCCACAAATGGTCCTTCCCCTAATTCTCAGACCAAAACAGACCTGAAGTTAGCACACTCCTAATTTCCTCTAAGGCTCAGGTTGTGCCAGGACCGCCAGGCTCTCAGGAGATCTAACAGCCCTCAAAGAGTCAGAGGTTGGGCTGAGCAGCAGCATTTGCAGAAAGGAGCTGGTCACTCCCTGCCGTAAGGGTTCATGCAGGAAAGCCCCATCACCCACAGCAGCTAAACGCTAGATCACACAGCTCAAGGGCAAGTTAATGGGATTTGGGGGAACATAATAGGAAACAAGAAATTACAAAGGAAAATTCACTTAAAATAGAAATAGTTTAAGACAGAGCTGTAGAATAGTGCCAGCTAAATACATCAAACCATATTTACATTTCTGTGTTATCTTTAGGGACAAGCAGGAAAGAAGATGCAGAGTCACTGAAGTATTTCTAAATTTTGTTAGAACCGGCATTTAACTTTACTTCTATGAATCTTAAAGAATCAGAATATGGGGCATCTACAACCCTAAGTGCTATACACTAATTACACAGGCGTGGCTTTGAAAAAGGTCGATTTACAGACTTCAAGCTTGTCAGTAACCCCAGGCACAGGAGGCGCCAGCTCTAGCAGCATATTGTGTGCAGAGAGCTTTGCAGTTCACAGGGCCCAACCTACATTATCCTGCTTGGACCTCACAGCAACCCAGGTTTTTATTCCCCTTGTTCTACAGATGTAGAAAGTTATGTCCACGGCTTTTATGCAATTTGACTAAAGAATCTGTTATAAAGTTCAAGTCTAGACCGTGTTCTTCTAAGTCCTAGTACATCCTATATAATAAAAGGCTAATATGCAAATAGACCCAACGGTGGAACAACTGAACAATCAGTCGCTATGACGTGCACTGACCACCAGGGGGCGTGTGCGGAATATGGTGGGTGTTGGCTGCAGCCAGATGGTGGAGCAGGTGAGCAGGGGCACCAGACCAAGGTGGGGTGCTGGTCGCTGTCATTGGGGAAAGCCTCTGGTGGTTACTGAAAATTCTTTTCTCCTACGTGCCGTTGTCCTGCCCAGCACTTGCACCTGTTGCCGACGCCGGGCCTGCTCACACCTGCAGCCAGCACCAGAGCCACGGCTCGCACCCGCTGCTGGTGCCCAGTGTCAGTCCCAATCACTCAGCACCATCAGCAGGTGTGAGCAGTGGCTGTCAGCCCTGATTGCCCCTGAGGGCTTCTCCACCTCCCCCTGCTCCTGAGGGGCAATCAGGGCAGCAGCCGCCATTCGCACCCACTGACGGTGCTGGCCCCGCTTGCACCCCTGCTGGCACTGGCCCCAATCGCTCCGCATCATCAGCAGGTGGGAGTGGGACCGGCTCCATTAGTGTGTGGGATTGGCGGCAGCAGGAGCGGGGCTACCAGCAGACAGGGGACAGGGGGCCGCAGCGGGAGGGACCGGGCAGGGTTGCGAAGGATGGGCCAAGACCCACCCCTGTGCCTACCACAGACTCGCAGCCCACAGTTCCTTTCAAGGTGCATGAATTCGTGCACTGGGCCCCTAGTTAGAAAATCAAGTTGTGGTACCTGGAAAAAACAATGTTCTAGAATGCAGAAGACATGCTAGTTCTGGTCCTATTATCAATTAGCAAGTGTGACCTTGAGCGAGTTAACTTATTTAGGCCTTAGTTTCCTTATGTGTAAAGATGGGTACAATAACATCTGCCTTAGTGCTACCATAGGCTGTTTTAAGGAGCAATTGTGACTTCTGATCACATCTTCTTTTGCTCTTCCCCAGCTCATACCTCTCCTGCACATGACCTTGCAACCGTCCTCAAGAGAAGCCCATTCCTACTTAAGATCCCACCACCTGACCCCTAGCAGGCATTTTCCCTGATCTGCATAGCTTGCCCATCCTGAAGGTCACTAATCACATGTCCCCATATTAGAGAGGCCTTCACTGGCTACACAAAATAAAACAGATAACTTCGGTTCCCAACCCAGACTCCTTTTTCACCTACTCTGCTTTATAGTTCTCCTTAGAACATATTTCTTCATCATCTGACATATTTGTGTTCTCACAACTAGATTATCAACTTCACGAAAGCAGGAATTTTTGTCTATGTTGGTAATCCTGAAGCCTAGGACAGTGGCTGGCACAGAGTATGTCCTTTAAACACTGATCTACTAAATGGATGAAAGAATTGAATAAACCAATTGTATGATCGAATGTATGATTATCATCATACCTAGTCTTGTCTGGGTCTGTCTACCATAAGAAAGGTTATATATAGCATTTTGGGTATTAAAATCTGTGTCTTTAAGGGTAATCTTTGCAACTCACAATTTTAAATGAGTTAGCAGATCACAGGCCTAGAAAACACATCTATATGATAATTAGTTACCATAGCCTACATTTAACAATATAAGTCCTACCAAGCCTTTAAATTTTCTATTTCTATCACTTACACCTGAGATGTTATAAAAAATCACTATCCAGAATTACCATGGCTGTGAAAAAAATCAGAAAGTAAAAATAAAATAAAATAGAAATTCCTCACATCAGAGGAATCTCACAACAAAAACTTTCTGAACAATTCATTGGTCATTTCTGGGAAGGAAAGAAGGGAAAAGAATGTAATGAACAGCTATATTCATAATATTTAAAAAAAAAGATGCCTGGCCGGTGTGGCTCAGTGTTTGAGCATTAACCCATGCACTAAGAGGTCACTGGTTCCATTCATGGTCAGGACACATGCCCGGCTTGTGGGCTCGATTTCCAATAGGGGGAGTGCAGGAAGCAGCTGATCAATGTTTCTCTCTCATCAATGTTTCTATCTCTCTCTCTGCCTTCCCCTTTCTCACTCTAAAAATCAATAAAAACATGTTTATTTAAAAAAGAGAGAGAGAGAAAGAGATGGAGCAAATATTTCAAGATAGTAAATCTGGGTGTACTTTTCTATATGTTTAAGCTATTATATAATTTTTTTCTTTTTTTATATTTTATTGATTTTTTACAGAGAGGAAGGGAGAGGGACAGAGAATTAGAAACATGGATGAGAGAGAAACATCGATCAGCTGCCTCCTGCACACTCCCCACTGGGGATGTGCCCGCAACAAAGGTACATGCCCTTGACCGGAATCGAACCTGGGACCCCTCAGTCCGCAAGCCGATGCTCTATCCACTGAGCCAAACCGATCAGGGCTATATAATTTTTTTTTAAAAGGAAAAGAAACCAATCAGTACAATATCCCCATTACAGATATCAGAACCTGCTGATCTCAGCTTCTGAAAGATGGAAAACACCTTAGTCATCCAGACTAATGTGTATCCAAAGTATGAGTAACCTTCTCCAACAGCCCAACAGCACTTGCTAAGCCGTGCTGCTTCATGATCCCTTTCTTCCATTGGCAAGGCCTTCTTCCATTCCGTGGAGTGTTCCAAACATTTATTTTATTATCATCCTTACCCCAGTAGCCTTATCTGAAGCGGAGGATCTCATATAGTTCAAAAAGACCAGATGAGTTATTCAGTTCTTTCTCTTCCTCCAAACGTGTGTGTGTGCATATCTGAAAATCTTTCATTTAATTGAAATCAGCCTCTCTGTTGATTTCTACCCATTGGTCTGTGTGCGCTCTGGTCACATGGCAGCCCTTCAAATACTGTAAGACAGCAACTGCACCCCTTCGAGTTTTTCCCATGTTAAATGCTACCACGGTGTTCAACTTGTGCAGTGGGAAGAAAGACGCTCGGCTAACCACCACTAGTAGACAGTATTTGATAGGGGAGAGCCATCAAGCTGGTATTCTGCATAAGGAATTCTGTATTTCTATATGGCTAATTTTAACAAGGAATTCACAGATTTCAAACATTTTTTAACAGCTTGAGATCTGAATGAAATTAAAATTTAATGTGACTAGATTCCTACACTTTTAAAATCAATTTTAAACAAAACTAAGGTCCCAGATTGGTGTTTTCAATTAAATAATTCAAGACTTTAAAAACTATGGTAAGATCTGGAAGGCATCTGGACAGATGTTATTGAAAATCACTTGGTAGCATTATTTGGTACTGTTATAGGGAGAAGTGGCTGAGCAAGATTTCTAATGGGATGATAGGAAAAGAAGCCAAAAGAATGTAAAATGCAGCAACTAGTGTTTGCTAAATAATTGTTAAAATCTTCTGTGACTATTTAACAATGTATAAATTTGAAATTTAGATATATTTCCATCTACTTAAAAATCACACAGCCTTGTCTTAAATGTGAACTTAATCTAAAGGTCTAAACATTTATTTTTTAAAAAAATAAACTTTGGCCCAGCTGGTGTGGCTCAGTGGTTGAGTATTGACCTATGAACCAGGAGATCACAGTTCAATTCCCAGTCAGAGCACATGGCCAGCTTGTGGGCTCAGTCTCCAGTTGGCAGCTGACCAATGATTCTCTCTCATCATTGATGTTTCTATCTCTCTCTCCCTCTCCCTTCCTCTCTGATATCAATAAAAATATCTTTAAAAAAATACACACACACACACACACACACACACACACACACCTTGGAATGGCAACAGGTACATGTGAGTAAATGTGAGCGCTACTCAAAGTGAGGACTGCAAACTGCTATCTGGTCCTGTTCTTCAGTAAGAGCAGAAATTGACATAGTACATTTAGAAACTTCTTAGAACTTGGACACAGTATTTTGAAGACTGTTAAATCTAATACCTTTTTAAAAAATGTAGACTTATCTTTTTTCATTTGATTTTTCTACCAATGCATTTTTACTCTTTTTTATTAAAGCATTGGTCCGAGCAGACTGGAAATTTAAAAATGGTCCTTTACCACAGAGCTATTTTGAGAAGCCAGCACTAGAATAATTGGAATTTGAGCCCTTTTTCTTACTTATATAATTTCTTCTTTACAATCCTGAGTTATGTGTACAATCTTAATGCTGCAAAGCCCTACATTGCCAGGAGATACATGCAATTAAGGAGTAATTCACAGAATCTTTAAAAGGTATGAAACTCAAAATATCTTAAAAGATGCTGAACAGGAGAACTCCCACTAAGGGGATTCCAACAATAAGAAGTAGTTCAACTATTCCAGCCACTTACTCTTTCATTGGCCAAAGGGGAAGTATTCCCTCCTTGCTGAGAAACCACATCCTGGTAAAGACGTGAGGACCATTATTAAAGGAAAGGTCATCTTTGTGAGTGTCTTGGGTTACTTTGAAAAGAAAATGACTGTAACCCCATTTAGAACCCAAGCTCATGAATATGCTGAGATGAGGGAAAGTCTGTAAGGCAATTAGTCTTCATTGGAATTTTTTAAAAGTAAATTGTTTTGCTCTAGTCTGTAATTTCCATATTTAACCTTGTGTTTTAAAGGCATCAGATAAAAACAATTAGTGATAAAATATTTTCAGTCTTTGAAAAAATTCTACTACCAATCTCAAAAAAGTACCAAACCCTGGCTGGGTGGCTCAACTGATTAAATTAAATTAAACTTAATTTAAATTAAAACCTATCTATATAATAAAGAGCCAGGGTCTTAAAGACCAAAGGCTCGACCAGACAGGAAGTCAGTGCTGGGTTGCTGTGGTGACCCAGCACTGACTGAGGCTGCTGTGGGTGCCCCGACCCAGCACTGACTGCCTAGGGGGCTGCGGATCAGGCCTGGAAAGAGGCCTGTAGAGAGAGAGAGGCAGGGTCTGATCCGTAGCCTCTGTGGCAGCCGTTCATCAGAACTTGCCTCTCTTTCTCTCCCGGCCTGACCAATAGCTGGGCCTCCACCAGGGCTGCTGATGAGCCCTGCCTTTCTGATCAGGCCCCATTGATAGGCCCAAAGATGCTGACTGGCATAGAAACTGACCAATCAGAACCAAATCTGGGTCAACTGTGAGAAGCCAATGGCTGCCTAGGAGACGGAGCTTTTAACACTAACTGGCATAGAAACTGACCAATCAGAACCAAATCTGGGTCAACTGTGAGAATCTAATTGCTGCCTAGGAGGTGGAGCTTTTGACACTGACTGGCATAGAAACTGACCAATCAGAACCAAATCTAGGTCAACTGTGAGGAGCTAACGGCTGCCTAGCAGGCAGAGCTTTTGATGCTGACTGGCATAGAAACTGACCAATCAGAACCAAATTGGCTGGCAGAGGAGGGCAATTGGGGCGAGATCAGTCCTGCAGGGGAGGGCAGTTGGGAGCAAGGTCAGGCCGGCAGGGGAGGGCAATTAGGGGTGATCAGGCAGGCAGAGGCAGTTAGGGGCAATCAGGTCAGCAGGGAAGGGCAGTTGGGGGTGAGATCAGACCAGCAGGGGAGGGCAATTAGGGGCGATCAGGCCGGCAGCGAAGGGCTGTTGGGGGCGAGATCAGGCTGGCAAGGGAGGGCAGTTAGGGGTGATCAGGCAGGCAGAGATGTTAGGGGCGATCAGGCAGACAGGCAGAGAGGTTAGGGGCGATCAGGCAGGCAGGCAGGTGAGTGGTTAGGTGCCAGCAGTCCCAGATTGTGAAAGGGGTGTCTGACTGCCAGTTTGGGATCGGGCCTAAACCGGCAGTCAGATATCCCCTGAGGGGTCCCCGATTGGAGTGGGTGCAGGCTGGGCTGAGGGAACCCCCCCCCCCATGCAGGAATTTCATGCACTGGGCCTCTAGTATGATTTAATAAAAAGGTTGCAGGTTCGATTCTTGGTTGGGGCATAGACCAGAGGCAACCGATTGATGTTTCTTGCTTTCATCAATGTTTCTCCCTTTCTCTCTCCATAAATAAATAAATAAATAAATAAATAAATAAATAAAAGTAAATAAAAGTAAATAAGTAAAATAAAATAAATCAAAAAAACATATCCTTGGGTGATGATTTTTTTTAAAAAAATTATCACCAAGAAGTGGAAATGAGATGAAGTGGTCACTAAAACATGGGAAAATAATGTTTCTTTTCCAGGGAAGGGGTTTGAGGATGCAAATTCAGAAACACTGTAATTGACAGGTAGTGTGACCCTTACATATCCTCTGCTGTGCCTCGTTTTTTATGTCAACGTGTCATTCTTTAGCTGCTCAGGGTTATTGGGATTTACTGAGCCTTAAGCAAATTATGCATCATCTTTCATTGTCATGTGACAACAGGCACTAAAGTTGGTATAAAAAAATATGCCAATGTGAGGCAAAAAATGAAGGCATTTTTCTCCTGGATTTAATTGCACAAGCACCTTAATTTCCAATGGCTGAGGTCAATATTTTGGGGGCTGGGTTGGGGGTGTGGAGAGATTGAGGGGGAAAAAAAGGAAGTAAAAAACTCATAGACAAGGAAAACTGTGGTGATTGCTGGAGACGGGACGTAAGAGGAAGTGGAGGAGGGTAAGGGGGGATAAATGTTGATGGAAGGAGACTTGACTTTGGGTGGTGAATACACAATACAATCTACAGATGATGTGTTGTGAAACTGTGCACCTGAAATCCGTATAATTTTGTTAACCAGTGTCACCCCAATAAATTCAATAAACAAACCAAAATATCATTCCATGACTATTTCCCAAGTTTTGGTCACAAGATAGATTTTAAAGATCTGCTTGATCCTTCCCTTATGTTTTAGTGCAATCATTTAGTACTATTAGAATAGGCAGCGAGTTAGATAAAGGGCCAGGATTGGGGAAAATGAAGAGGAAATCTATTTTGCTTACAATGGCTAGAGGGGAAAAAGGGGGGACATTATCTCATACCAGACAGCATGCCCCACACTAAGAAAGGAATTCTAAGAAGAGCACAGGTCAGCATATTACATATAAAATTTTTACAGGGCACCCACAAAAATGGGGAAGGGAGAGACTTGAAACCCTTCCATATGATCCTGACATTTGGGAGGGATAGCATAGAAACCTAAGGAATAAAAATATATAATCGTTAAGACTACGATAAAGTGGGACACTCAGACTAGCTGAGTTGCCCACTCAGATTATATCTGGGTGTATTTACTATAATAAACTTAACTTGCTTTGTTTGCTATTTGTTGCCTCTTATTTGAATTTATTCCTACAAGCAAGACAAGAACTGGGGTGAGGTGGGCTGGAGACCTGCTGGTATTCATGAGTATGGCACCATATCACACGATTGAGGAGTAAAGTTTGCATCTTAGCTGGATAGTAAATTGTTTAGCTTTTTGTTTTGCTTTGTTTAACTAAACTTCAAAATACTAGCTAGTGCAATGATTTCTTGTACTGTCCTTAATAACTGAATAAGAAAAAAATCTATGAACCTGTGACAATTATACATCTTCAAATATAAGCTGACAGAATTGTCTTCACCCTTCCTAAAGAATATATCTATCCTTTTCTTTCCTCATTTAAAAGACCACATGAGACTATCCTGTGTGCCAGGGTGCCAGCCCCTCAGAGGCTTAGTGTAGATTTTGCTGGCTCTGCAGATGTCTCTCTCTTCTATATCTTGTATCAGCTGTCACAAAGACTCATTCATTTTCTTAACTTTTGTATTTAAAATATACATTAAAAGAATGGGCTATGCATAATTCTCTGACGAATAATTTCAATAATGAATCGAGATTTATGAGCTTGCCCTGGCTGGTGTGGCTCAATTGGTTGGGCGTCATCTAGTGCACCAAAAGGTTTCTGGTTCAATCCCAGTCAGGGCACATGCCCGGGTTGTGGGCTTGATCCCTGGTAGGAGGCAGACGATCAATATTTTGCTCTCAAATCAATGTTTTGCTCTCTTCCTCTCCATTCCTCTCTCTCTCAAAATCAATTTTAAAAATCTTAAAAAAATACTTAAGAGCTTGCTGTTGCAATTTTAGGTATTTGTTTTTGCATTTTAGTATTTTGCTAATTTTTCAGAAAATTATTTCCTCAATTGTTTTAAACATATAAATTAGGCAGTAGGATAGTTGCAAAGCAAACATTAGTCTCCCTCAGCTTCACCATTATCACCAGAAGTTATTTATTACAATGCTTAAGTCAACACTGTCTTTTTCAAGGAGGAGAGATGGGCCCTATCCAGTTTGGCTCAGTAGATAGAGTATCGCCCTGCAGGCTGAAGGGTCCTAGGTTCCATTCCAGCCAAGGACATATGCCCAGATTGCGGGCTTGATCCCCAGTGTGCGGCATGCAGGAGGCAGCTGATCAATGATTCTCTCTCATCATTGATGTTTCTACCTCTCCCTCTCCCTTCCTCTCTAAAAGCAATAAAAATAAAATAAAATAATAATAAAAAAGGAGGAGCGATGGGAATCACGGATGAGAACAATTTGTCATGTTTCTCAGAGCTTCACAAAAGTACACAATTGCGTTTCACATCAGAGAGGTCAGATTTGGAGCTCCCTGCATTCCTGTAACAACTTCAGAACAGAAATAGGACAAAAATGACTAGATTGAGATAAAAGCACAACAGAGATGGCTTTGCAAGTTCTTTCATTTCCACTGGGGTTCAGAACCACACTCTGATACAATTCCTTTAGCTAGTGGTAGAAGTGAGGCTCTCAAGAGCCAAGCAGTCAGATGTCAAGCACATGGTCTAATGAGTTACCCAGAATTAACACATGCTGGGGAGCTAAGAGTCTTTGACCACTAAAACAATGCAATAATCATTGCCATTACCATTGGTACTACTATTATTATGATGAACACTGTTACTACTGCTGTTATAGTTCTATTTCATCCTAAGCCAGCCATCATGAGGCACTACTTAATAAGAACACATTAGGCAAGTCATTTGAATTTTGGAATATAGCCCAGTAAAGGAAAATACAAATTTTTCTTTGCTTGATCCTTTTAGTGAGGAAGTAAGTTACTGAAACTTTTTTTTAAGTTATCAAAATTAGCATTAACTGTGACATCATGGTATATTTACATAAATAGTCTTCCTCTTTTTTCTTCTCGTTTCCAATCAGTATGCACACCCACCCTATTCAACTAGTTCTAATCCAACTCCAATAAATAATTTTTATCAGCTGAAGGTAGAATAAATAAATCAGTGAATCAATCAGTCTCTCCCCCTTTCCTCCCCTGGGCTAAGTTTTACAGAACAAAAATAGGTATAATGGGAACCTAAAAGAAAATGGCAATCACCACATAATCGTTGATAATATGATAACTCTGATTTTGCGTTAACTACCAGGGAAAACAGAAAGACTCTAATATCTTCTATATATATAAAAGTCTAAGTGACCAAACGACCAAACAACCAGTTGACTGGTCGCTATGATGCGCACTGACCACCAGGGGGCAGACACTCAATGCAGGAGCTGCCCCCTGGTGGTCAGTGCACTCCCACAGCAGGAGCGCCATTCAGCTGACCAACCCGTCCTGGCAACCCACCAACCAGGTGGTGGCCACTCACTCCCACAATAGTCCTGAAGGTCTAATCTCCGGAGAACGGGCCAGGCACTGATGGACCTGTGCTGCCAGTACGAACCTGTGCTGCCAGTACGAACCCAGGCACTGTGGCTGCTTCCCTCCCTAGATGCTCCTTAAAGAAGAAACAATATAAAAGTGGCCACCAGCTGGCTTCCAACAACTGGCACGAATGTCAGCGGGATGGATCTGGATTCTGGGCAGGCAATCGCATCCCGCCTCCCCCCGCCCTCCCCCAGCCCCCTTGGGACAGGTGCCAAATGCAGGGCTTGCGGCTGGCGAGTGCCACTGTGGTGGTGCAAGACTCTCGCGATCATGACTAACTGGGCCCGAGCCCGCGGCAGTCACCACGGGCCGGGATGAGCAGGAGCCACAGGCAGGAGCAGCAGGCAGTGTTGGACTGTGGGTTTCCACCCCATTCCCACAGGCCACCCCAGGGACCCGCCTGTGCAGGACTTTGTGCACCAGGCCTCTAGTGTAGGTATATGCTCTGCTCAGAAGTGACTAGCCTTCCATTTCAACTCAGGGTAAAATCACTCCCAAGAAATATAACTTACAAGCTCCTTGGCCCCTGAATTTGAATTAGGTGTTTCATGATAAAGGGATTGGGTGCTACCTGCCTAAATTGCTATGAAAGCTTAACTGAGCTTAGAGAAAAGTCAGACTGATCAGGTAGAGGGGTCAATCTCTTATCGCATTTATTCTTAAAGCACCTAGGGAAATCCTTAACTAAAACAGCCGGTTGGACAGTGTTCTCCAAACATAAACCATGTGCTAATACCTTTCTGAGGCATGACATGGATAACATACTAAAAGCCTATGGACATCACCCTGGCATCTTCTAGGGCCTATAAATCCAAGCTTTGCAACTGTATAACTAACCACAGCAAAATTTTTGCAGATTTTTCAAAGGTGCAATTTTCATTTATGCAATAAGTTTCATCTCTACCTAATTATAGCTGCTGAAGTGTAGCTGAAATGGGTTTATTTGTTTTGCAGAGTGTAGAGTAGTACTGCCTTTTTAAAACCTTTCCCCTCCAACCCCCCCAGAAAATTTTAGGGAGAACTCAGGGTCAGGTCCAAAGTTTACCAGCTCCTGAATTCCCCAGGAATCTGTGATCCCCGGGGACCTTACTTCTCAGAATGCCATCCCTGAACCAACAGCATCAGCACCCCTGGGAGACAGTTAGAAATGTAGATTCTCAAGCTCCACCCAGACACAGTGTATTATAATCTGCATTTTAAAAAGATCCCTGGGAGATGTGCATGCACATCCCATTTGAGAAGCACTGATTCAGGAAACCAGTCCTTCCAGAGTAGAGATCTCTCCAGCTTAGGAATGAGGGTAGTTGACTCCTGGACACAAACTTGACCATTCCTAGACCATTCCTATTTCCCAGGGTCATCCTGTCATGAATAAACAAGAGGAGGCACAGTGCAGCCTATGACTTGGGACCAGCTGAGAAAAATCCACCTCTGCTCAGGAAGCAGAGCATAAGGAAACCAGAGGAAGAAAATACACCCCTGGTGAACTTGGTAGGTTCAGGAGTTCAAGGAGTTGAGCAACTCTAAATTAGTAGGCAAAGGTAAGACTAGAATCCTTTTTCAACATTATTCCTGATCATAGCAACTCAGGTAACACTTTTGTAGAAAAAAATTCAACTGTCAGAATGAAGCAAAAGCTACAGGGAAAGGTGAAAGGTAGTCAAAAGTGTGTTTGATTTCCTATGTTTTTCACACTTTTTATAAGGTATTGGCAACCCATATGGGAACAGGAGGCTCATTACATGTTCTTCATTGACGAAGAATGTGAGAAAAGGCTATCACCAGCACAGCAAGCCTTCTCCAAGCACCACCAGCAGCATGAACATCCCAAAATAATCTACAGGGATTAACATTTTCAACTAAATATTAGTTGCATCTAAGTCCTAGAAAACTGGATACCCACATGCAAAAGAATGAAGTTGAATATCTACCTATACAAAAATTAACTCAAAACGGATCATAGACTTAAAAGTAAAAGTAAGAAGTAAAACTTTAAAAAATCTAGGTGTAAATCTTTGTGACCGTGGATCAGGCATTAGTTTCTTAGATTTGATACTAAAAGTATGAGGTAAAAGGAAAGATAAAGGACTTCATCAAAATTAAAAACCTTTGTGTCAAAAAGAACACCATCAATTAAGTGAGAAGACAACACACAGAATAGGAGAAAATATTTGCTAACCATATTTCTAATAAGGGTCTTGTATCCAGGACAACTAAGCAATAAAAAGACAACCCAACTTTAAAAATGGACAAAGATTTGAATAGACATTTCTACAAAGAAGATATACAAATGGCCAATACGCACATGAAAAAAATGTTCAACATTATTAGTCATTAGAAATATACAAATCAAACCACAATGAGATAACAATTTCACATCCACTAGGATGACTAACGTCAAAAGGACAGGTAGTAACAAGTGTTAGTGAGGATGTGGAAAAATGAAAACATTTACTGATGGAAATGAAATAAGGTGCAACCATTTTTGTGAAGTCTTTGACATTCAGTTACAACATGACCCAGCAACTCCACTCATAGATACACACCAATAAAAATGAAGACATATGTCCACACAAATACTTGTATATAAATGTTCACAGTAGCCTTAGTAGAAACAACCGTGTATTAGTTTTCTATTGCCATTGTGACAAGTTACCACAGACTCAATGTCTTAAAACAACACAAATGTATTATATTATTTTCTTTAGGTCT
The DNA here is from genome assembly GCF_000147115.1 of Myotis lucifugus. NCBI lineage: Eukaryota > Metazoa > Chordata > Mammalia > Chiroptera > Vespertilionidae > Myotis > Myotis lucifugus. Next base: position 119,877 of record NW_005871720.1, on the reverse strand, counting down.
CACTCCTTTTTGGAAGCAGTGGGGAGAATGTTTCGTTGGTTACTCCAGCTTCTAAATCCACCCACATTCATCGACTCCTCTCTCTTGAAAGCCAGCAATGTTGCATCTCTTTGATTCTTCTTTCTACAGTCACATCTCCCTTTGACAAAAGACATGAGCCTACTTTCAGGGACTCATGAAATTAAATTAGGTCCACCAGGTAATCCAGAATAAGTTACTCATCTCAGAAGGTCTTTAACTTTACTGACAACAGAGTGGTGATTGCCAGGGGTGGGGTTGGATGGGCACAGGGGGGATAACTAGAGACTTGCGGTGGTGAACACACAATACAGTGTGCAGATGATGTGTTGTGGAATTGTGCACCTGAAACCTGTTTAATTTTGTTAACCAGTATCACCCCAATAAATTTAATAAAAAGAAAAAAAATAAAGTCCTTAACCTTAACCACATTTGTAAAGTCCCCTTTGCCATGTAAAGTAACAGGGATTAGGACATGAACATCTTTGGGTAATGTTGTTCTGCCTATCACCAACTTAAATGTCCATCAGTTGATGAGTGGATAAACAAGATGTAGTATATTCATACAATGGATATCATTCAACAATAAAAAATAATGAAGTACTTTTATACACCTCAAACTGGATGCCTTTTAAAACATTATACTAAGTGAAAAAAGCCAGACACAAAGACTACATGATTCTATTTATATGAAATTCCCAGAATAGGTAAATACACAGAGAATAAAGTAAGTTGTTGATTACCAGGGGATGGGAGGGTGTGTGGGGGGGAGGTCGGTTAGTGGTGGTGACGAGTATCTGTTAATGTGTATGGTTTGGGGATGGAAAAGATAGTGATGAAGTAGATAATGGTGATGTCTGTATATAAGTCTGTGAACATTAAAAAGAACACTGAATTAAAAACTCAGAATAGGTGTATGGTATGTAACATATCAATAAAGTCATTCTTAGGGGGAAAAGGTAATTGTGGTTAAGGCATCAAAGACATGACCTTGATGGTTTTATTTAAATTATATCAACACAATCCTACAGTCATTACCAAAGGAGCCAGAATTATGGGGTGTTCATGGTGTGAGGAAGCCACTGGTAGTGCTAAGAATCATGAAAACATTTACTTTTTTAAAAATGGGGTAATCATTTCTTTAAATATTTAGCTATAGGCATAGATATCTAAATGGGGATGGGAGGGGGATGATGGGGTGGGAAATCTTGTTTAGTTGGTGAAATGGAAGAGAATGAAAAAGTTTTGTTTAATAAAATAATTTAGAATTGGTTGTCTGTCAAACTGCTGAAGAGTAAGGACTTACTTATCAATACAAATTTGCTAAAACATGAGACTGAACTGCACAGTCTGGTACTATCTTCTTCCCATTACATCAGCTCACCAGAATGTACGTTGGTACATTCTTACCCCAGAACACAGCTAACTGTTGGTTGAGAGATGAAATGTGGGAAAGCAAAATCATAACACCTCATGTTTGAGTTTCTTTAGCAAATATTTGGCCTCAATATAAGGTTCCAATTTTGTTCTAAACTGAGAGTTTGAAAGAAAGGTACTTCCCCCTGACTGCACTATGAAATAACGAGTGCTTCCCGACTTCAAGGCTGTTGACTCAAGCTCCCGCACTGGGAAGGAAAGCAGGTGCTATGAACCAAGATTAAAACCCTGCTGTTGTCAAGACAGAGTCCAGACTCCCTCCTTCCCCAGGTGTACTGCACTCAGGCAAGTTGTCTGCCTTTCACTTATGCAACAGGCACACGTGGAATTCAATATTCAGAAGTAGTACCTTCATGTCAGTTTCTGTCTCTGGTGCTTAAATAACCTAATTTTCAAATCTCATCCCGACATGGGTACATGAGACAGTAAATAGTAGCTCATATTAAAGAGAAAAAAGAATGGTTCCTAGAAAAGGGAAAATTACCCTATGACAAATACACTGGCAGAAACTACATTTTTTTTAGAGAAGAGATATTTCTCTTCAACGGGATTTTTTAAACCAAATTGCACTCGAGTCACTTAGTACTTCAAATTAAAATCTGTTCTCACTTGAGAACTAGGAGTAATTTTGTCCAATCTACAATGATTTCAACAAACCTGAGAATACACTTCACACCTGTGACTCTGCCTCATACCCTTAATTTTCTTTGTGTAAAACAGCAATTTGTTTAATTAAATAAATGCAAACTTGTTAGTGGAAACGGCAGTGGGAGAAGGTGAGTGGTGTGCATGTGTATGTTCCTGAGAGCATGTGCACTTGCTTAAGGGTGGGGTGGGTAGGTAATAATGAGGTTAATTTCTTATGACTCATTACTTGCTTACAGTACCCAAGAACCAAAATTTTGTAAGTGTGGCTTTAATTAGGGAAAAAAATAGCTACCCAGATGATAGGACCTAAGAGAGACAAGTAAGGTCAAATTGAACATTGCAGAAGTTTCATTTGTGTCTTACTTAGGAGAGGAAAGTAAGAGAGAAACCCTCAAAAAAAGTTTTGTCTTCCAGAGATTTTTATATCCAGAGACTTTAAAATTTCACTTTGATTCTTATGTGTAGCTTTCAGTCTTCCCAATTTAAGTGAATAATAGAACACAGAACAACAACTAGGTATCAAAAAGCACCAAATGTGAATCTTGAAACTCACCAGTATACTTGCTCCTAATATTCAGAAAGCAAAGAATTAAGTATTCAAAATCCCAAACACAGTTATAGGAAGGTGTGTAAATGTCTCATGTTTGTATCCTAAATTATTTTTTAAAGGAGGTGTGTTAAATGTTGCCATTTAAAAAACTGAGACTATTATTTATAATTAATTTTAAGGGTTCCATTTTAACATTTTAAAAACATTTTCTCATTAAAATCTGTGACTATTTTTATGTTTTAGCAATACATTTAACATTTTCTCTTTATTTTTCCCAAAAAGAAGAGCTGATTCCTTAATGGTTGTGCTATATACTTCCTTGTTGGTAATTACCTTTTTCTAGTTTGATGGGAATGAAGCTCAAGGCTCTTAAGTGCACATTTCTAGCTATTCTCCTTTTTCAATTTAATTTTATTGATTTCATTTAGAGAAAGAGAGAGATGAAGGGAGAGAGGAAGAGGGAGAGAGAGAAAAAGAAGGGAGAGAGAGAAAGAGAGAGAGAGAGAGAGAGAGAGAGAGAGAGAGAGAGAGAGAGAGAGATTGGGGTTTATTATTCCACTTATTTATGCATTCATTGGTTGCTTCTTGTATGTACCCTGACTGGGGATTGAACCCACAAACTTGGGGTATTGAGATGATGCTCTAGTCAACTGAGCGACCCAGCCAGAGTTCTCCTTTTTTATTCATTTTTTAATAAAATTCCCATCATACTTGTTTATTTTATACCAACTTGACTGAGGTAAGGGAAGCTGGTAAAACATCATTTCTAGGTATGTCTGTGAGGGTGTCTTGGGAAAGGTTAGCATCTGAATCAGTAGACTGAGAAACGATCAGCCCTCACTGGTGCCAGTGGACATCATCCAAGCCACTGATCGTCTGAGCAGAACATAAAGGGAAAGGAAGGTCAGGTTCAAGCTCTGCTGGGCTGGAACATCCATCTTCTCCTGCCCTTGGCCATCAGTGCTCCTGGTTCTTAGACCTTCCGAATCGGGCTGGGTCTCACACTATTCACTCCCCTGGTTCTCAGGTCTCTGGAGTTGGACTGGAGCTACACCACCAGCTTTCCTGGGCCTCCAGCTTGCAGACAGTACACTGTGGGACTTCTTAGATCCATAACCGTATGAGCCAATCCCTTATACTAAGTTTCTATTTCTCTCTTTACCAATTCATTTATTTCTCTGGAAAACTCGGATTAATACGCCATACCTTACTTGAATTGGAAAAATTCTGTTAAATAGAATTTTCTCCGCCCCCGTGGAATCATACAGCTCCCAGGGGACCTCAACAAGCCTGGCCTCTCTCTTCTTCACCTGTCAATCCCCAACACCTCACTAGACATCAGCTCTTTCAAGCCCCAACTACCTCACAGTCTCTCAACTTCAGTATCAACTGTCCCAAGACATCTAACTTTTTATGTTATGAAGGGTTTGCCAAGCAATTTCTGTGTAACTGGAGACTGTCTTTTTCCGCACACTGTGGTTTGTTGTCTGTTTCACCTGTTTCTGGGAAATGGGAAATGAGCTCAGTTATGGGCATAACAGCACATGCCATAGCACCAGAGGTGAGGCAAACCTAGCATCTAGAAATCTGCTCTGGGAGGAACTGCTGATGGCCCAACACACACAAGGCCCCAGAGGCGAGGCTTTCATACTTAGTTAGTAAATCTGGCTTTGAAGTCAGAGAGAGACCCAAGTTTAGTCACTGCCACTTAGTAGGCCAGTTGCAATAATCTTTTTAAGCCTCATTTTTCCAATGTGTAAAATGGAAGTTGCACCACTTACCTCCCAGGGATGTGGTAAAGATTTAAAGATATATTGGTAAAGTACTTAAATAGCACAATGCTGAACCTGGGAGATCTCAATGAAAGGTAACAATTACTACTGTTCTCATTCCACTGAACAAAGCCAGCCTGGTGTGAGCTATCTAAGCCCAGCTCCCACCAGGAATCTGTCTGATGGCATTCTAACAGCTTAATAAGGGTGCTCAGAGCAGGGTGTGGTCTCAGTGAAGGAATTTATAGTTATGTCCTAAGAAATGTCATTTCACTAAAATTATTCAATATTTGCAAACACATAGCAAAAAGCATTAGCTTAATTCTATCTACATAATATCCCTTCTTGGTGGATATTAAGTGGTGTCCTGTTTAGAAGTAAGTTCTTTCTCTTTGTTAAAATACAATTTTATTGTAAGAGGACAGGAGTCTAAAACAATTCAAGGTTTAAAATAAATTGGCATTGAAATAAGAGGAGCTCCTTACCCCTTTGGGTCCCAGCTAAAGGCCCGTCCCTGTTACTCCAGAACAAAGATCCACACTGCGCAGGCTCACGGAGAGTCCCCAGCAACTGGGAACGTCAGGCAGAAAACGAGAGTCATTTTCTCATAGGAAGGATATCGCCCCATCTGCCTATGTAAGCCTATATTATTGACTACTGTCTTTCCTACTATATTTTTAAATAAGAACATGACTCAAAAGCCCCAACCTTTCCTTTCACATCTCAGCTATTTCTTGTTTTAAAGTTGGCCCTCCACTTCCCACCCTTTCTTTCAGTGGGTCTCTATGCACTTTCTGTCACCCCTCCACCATCACCCTTACTTGGTAAGACACCCAGTGGTCTCTCATGTTCCTCAACCATCCCGTTTTTTCAGAACACTGAGCATCATTTCCAGGCCTTGCCGTGACTCCTTTCAACTTTCAGTAGTTTACCTGGGTCTTCCTTTTTACAACTGGATCTCTCAGGTTTTTTTTCCTTTATTCTGTCAGCAGCCATCTCACCAGAATAAGTCACCCTCCAACCCTTCTATCAGGTCCTCTGGCCCTTACTCACCTTTCTGTCTTTTCCCCTTAACTCCTCTTCCTCACTCTTCCCCCTCTCCAGTAAACCCTTGATGAGGCCCAGAGGGACTAGGTGACCTCTCCAAGGCCATCCAGTAGTGTGTGGGGTCCAGGAGCAGATATTACCATGTTTTGTCAAATGTGCTCTTGGGCAGATCGATGTAAACTAAAGAACGAATCAAGGGGAAGGATGCATTTAAATGGTGTCCAGGCTGTTGTTGGAAAGGTCAGCATTCCTGTGTACTTACAGGAGTTGGAAGGCTCTAGAAAAAGATGCAATCGCAGTAGAATTTTGAAAACAAACAGAATTCTAGCCACTAAGATTTAGTCAGGGGAAGGTCAGTATACTCGGAGAGATAAGAAGGGAACACAGATTATCTCTACAGAAATGAAGCCTGGCTGTGGGCGGAGGAACATAGGCCCTTGGCTGTGTATTTTAAAGATAGAAAAAATAACAACAGCTCTGATAGAAGAGGAGCAGCAGCAGCAGCAGCACTGACAGCACATCTGACTAATAAATACGGACTTCAGCTAGAGAAGTAAATTCCAGTCATTAATTAATTTAAATGGGAAAAAAAGTCATGTCCAGTTCAATGATGGACTTTTTATGCTAGATTTTCCAGCCACTTTGGATTCAATATTCTAATCTTTAATCTAACTTATATCTCTTAGTTAAAAGTATTCCTTTCTTTTGCTTACATTTTAATACAAAATATTTCAGACATTTAAAAAGGACAGAGAATAAATAACAAATATTCAAAGATCCACAATCCCAATGTAAGAAATAACCCATAGTAAGCACCACCAATGTCTTCATGTACCCATTCCGGATCACATTTCCCCTGCCTCCAGCAAAGATGACCAAAAATCAGAATTTGACATTAATAATGCCCATTTGTATCATCATACTTACCTACATTACTAACCCTACACAACAGGTAACGCTCTTATGTTTATAAACTTTATATAAATGACGGCATAGGAAATATTTCCTCCCACAACTGGCTGCTTTTGCTCAACATTATTATGTTTGTGAAACTGATTCATGTTAATCCATTGCAGCTTTAGTTGTTGTCATTGTTATACAGTAGTATTCCATTTCATTAAAATAGCGGAATTTATTCATCCTTTTTCCTACTTGCGGTTAATTATGTTCAATTTTTCAATATTATAAGCAATTCTGTCACGAAAGTTCTTTTCCATGATTCCTTATGAGCATGTCAGTTTCTCTGGGGTGTAACTAGTAGCCGAGCCCTCTAAACACATTTTACGCTTTAGGAGCTGCTGCTAAATGGTTCTCCAAAGTGGTGACACTGATTTACATTTCCACTCACAATGCTCCTATCACCAATGTCAAAACCTTTTTCCAATATGATGAGTGTAAAATGCCATTTCACTTTAATTTCCATTTTCCTGATTACTAGTGAGGCTGAACATCATGCATGTTATCGGTCATTAGGATGTCCTCTTCTTGGAAGCACCTGCCCCTTTGTCCATTTTCTATTGGGTGCTCTTTTAGATTTGTAGAAATTCTTATATTTGAATCCTTTGGCAGTTACACCAGGTTGCAAATATCTTTTCCTTGAATATGGGTGCCATTTCATTTTGTTGACAGTGCTTTTAGTATTCAAAAGATTTTCATGTTAATGTAGTTAAGTGAGCAATCCTTTTCTTTCTGATTAGTCCTTCCTGCAGTTGTTTACGAAGCCCTTCTCTACCCAGAGAAAGCAAGCACAGATTCCTACACATTCTCCACTAAAATCTTTAAGGCTTTGCTTTGGACGTTGAGATCTTTAATTCACCCAGCATTGATTTTTGCATTTGGTGTGAGCTACAGGCCCACTTTCTTTTCATTATGAATAACAGAATGCCATGGCACCAATTACTGATCAGTCAGCCCATCCTTACCCCAATGATCGGCAATGCCACCTGTTAAAATCAAGTTTCCATATATGCGTGGACCATCGATTTAGTTTATCTCTTCACTTTGTTGCATTGACCGTCTGTATTTTTGTGGGAATGGCCCAGAAAAATTATTCTTATTCCAGGATAAATAGAGACCAAAACTGAACTGAAATGGAGATGCTGAGTGGTTGATGGGTACACTTGCAATGAGCTCACTCACTTCTAGCTCAGTAATGCAATTATCCCCTGAAAAACTGCAAATTACTAATCAGTCCTTTGAGTTCACTTAAATATGGATAAAATCTCAAATTCTAAGAGAGCGGTTAAAAAATAGGTGTGGCAATCGTCATGATCTCTTTGGAGTTCTTATTCATAAACTCTGTGCCCTGTCTGTTGTTTCTACATTCTCACTAGCCATCTCTTACCCTGTCTAATTTTTTTCGAAGAACTCAGTAAGACAAGCATGTCTTTATCTCCTGTTTTATCCATTGTTGTGCTGTGTTAAGGGATACCCAGACAATGAAGTCACAGTCCCCAGGTCCTGGGGGCACTCACACTTAATGGGGACACACAGGGTTACAGCTGAGTATAATAACGACAGATTACACAGGTGACAAGCTAGAGGCACACTTACAGGAGGAAACAACTAATTCTGCAAAGTGGAAAGTTCAGGGATTTATCACAAAAAAGTGATACCTATTGAGCCCCTTTGTCTTCTACAAATGTCTCCAGAAATGACCAAGTTAAGGATTAGTTGCCATAAGAAGGGAAATAAGATACCATGGTACCAACATATTCTTCTACCCATAAAATTGGCAGGTCTCAGTACAGTTCATCATTTAGGCCACTGTGCTCAATTTGATAAACTATTCGCAGTCACAAATGCACCCCACCTTTGTAACATGTGACATACAACACACATGGGATTCCGTAGGGGTGAGACCTGACCTTAAAGGTGAATTCACGATAGAACTTGATTGAATAGTGAATCTCCCTAAATGAATTCTCATTTAGTTACTCACAAACTGTGGTGTACTCATCATCTCTGGAGCCCTTCTGCTCACTACACGACACACCTAAATGAAGAAGACAGGCCTGGCCCGGGTGTCAGCATCACACCAAGCACACTGTGACCAGCTGAACAAAGGTCCTCGGCAGAGCATTCCCTGCCCTGACTCGTGAGGTTAAACTAATTCTATCCCAGGCACAAGCAATTACAGAGGCAAAATATGTAAAGTAATAATGGCCAGGAAACACACTGAATGCTAATGTCACAGCTACTTCTCTTCCATAATGGAAACTACAATCGCAGTGGGAGAAGGAAGCCGCTGGTTCAGTCCCGGGAGCTGCCTTGTCCTGGGGGAGACACCAAGACAGGGGCCTCAACATTTCTCCACAGTCAGACCCTTGGCAACTCCATAGGATTTCCAAGTCACTTTTCAGATTCACACTTTTAAAGATTCACAAGAGGATATACATGGGCCAATCAAAACAGTAGTAGTTGCTTCAATAATTGATTTTAGAAATCCTGAATGAGTGTACACACAGGTTTTTAAAGTTTATTTTATAATCTGTAAATTCCCCCCAGAAATAAATTTTATAATTTCTGTCCCCCCTCTACATTAAGAAGTGAAAGGGGGAAGAATCCAACTGAAAAAGAAGTTTGTGATTTATTTGGAAGTTACATCACAACACACAGAAAGCAGCATTCCACCTCTGCCCTGCCAGAAGCCCTGTGAGGTATTACCTAGAAAATTGCTAAGGGACAAGGGTTTCTGAGTGGCTTGGATGTAAAACAAAGGTGACCTGCACTGCTACAATGGCAATACTTACACAGAGAGGACTCTGACATAGTCTCAATGATTTCTCCTCTGCTGTCTGCCTACTTTGATTTAATTTTTGGCAAGGAGGTGTTATGATTGTTTCTTTCTACTTCTCTTCTTTGTATAAACAAACAAGCAAGCATTTATTTGACTTTCCATCAATCTAGCAAAGTCCTCAAGAAAACAATGGAGAAAAAGATTCTTGCCAAAGGGAGAGCACAGTGGGAATCACAGGTAGGTGGTGAAAATTAGGACAAGAGTGTGGGACTAACAGGGAAAATTTAGCACACTTTCTAAAACTGCTTCTCTGGATGCCCTTGGATTTGCAATAGTGCTCCAACTAGTCATATGGATACCTTTCCCTGCAGGTAAGAACGGCATGGGGTTGGTCTATCTCAGAGCCTTTTATATTGGGCGAGTAACAATTGTAGCTACGTGGTTACAGAGTTGAGATCACATAGTTCATTCCCTGTGAACACTAAGAAAAACATATAGGCTAAGAAACTCTATAAGAACACTGCTAATACTTTGTCGTATTTATTAAGAAGACTTATATATATAGCTGGAGAGTAATTTTGTAAATAAATAAATGATAAATTATGATTTAAAAAAATCTTTCCCATGCAGAGGCTAGCCATTTGTCAGCTAGGAGGAATGCACATTGGTTCCAAACACACTGTGAAGCCAGGCTGTTCAGTTCCCACCCCAGTTCCGTCCTGACCACCTGCATGAATGTGGGCAAGCTACACCTTCCTGTGCCTGGTTCCTCATCTCGAAATAGTGGGTAATCATCTGAACTACGTCATAGGGGCGTTGTGAGGATCAAATTAATTAATACGAAGGCAGCACTTAGAATATTACCAGGAGCAGAGTGAGTACTGTGTTGGTCTCTCTGCTATTTAAAAAGAAAATGAAGTTTCCAATTGCTACTAGTCAAGTCTAGTTCCCTAATCTATACTAATAATAGCCTAGGTGGCGTCATGCCCTCATGTCGTCACAAGATGGCCATCACAAGATGGCCGCATGCACAGCAGAGGCGGGGCCCGGTGGCCACTCCACGCGGTGAGGCCTGGGGGTCCCGCGGCTCTGCACCTCGCGGAGGAGGCTGGTCCCGGCATCTCTGCCACCTCGCATGGAGGAGGCAAGTCGCGGCAGGGCAATTGTGGGTGATCAGGCCGGCAGGGGAGGGCAGTTGTGGGAGATCAGGCCAGCAAGGGAGCAGTTAGGTGTCAATCAGGCCGGCAGGGGAGCGGTTAGGGAGCAATCAGGCAGGCAGGCGAGTGGTTAGGAGCCAGTGGTCCCGGATTGTGAGAGGGATGTCCGACTGCTGGTTTTGGCCCGATCCCTAAACCAGCAGTCGGACATTCCCCGAGGGGTCCCAGATTGGAAAGGGTGCAGGCTGGACTGAGGGACACGCCCCACCCCCTGTGCATGAATTTCATATACAAGACCTCTAGTCTATATAATAAAAGCCTAAGTGATCGTTACAGCGGAACAACCAGAACGACAGGTCACTATGATGCGCACTGACCACCAAGGGGTAGACACTCAACGCAGAAGCTGCCCACAGGGGGAGCACCGCTCAGCCAGAAGCCGGGCTCATGGCTGGCAAGTGCAGCAGTGATGGCGTAAGCCTCTCCCACCTCTGCAGCAGTGCTAAGGAGCAGTGAGCTGAGCAGTAAGGAGCAGCAAGCAGGAGGGCAGTAAGGAGAGAGGGGTCCTGGACTGTGAGAGGGTGCAGGCCGAGCTGAGGGATTCCCCTCCCCCCCCCTGCGCAGTGCACAAATTTCGTGCACTAGGCCTTTAGTTTAAAAATAAAGGGGTAAAATTCAAACTTTTTAGTGGACAAAAATAAGTAAAAGCTTGAGTGTAGAATACTAAAATTGAAAGTTAGATGTATAAGAACACCACAGTGAATGATTGTCTAGAGTTCTCTTGCTGTGAGTGTAATATTAAGGCACTGCCAGAAGAATTAGGCACTTGTGACCCATTATGAAAGAAAAATATTGAGGAATGCAGGACTGATGTGCTGTGAGGGGAGGAGGCCTTCTCTCTCTTGGGTTTCCACACCCGGCCCTATTCCCTGGCGGGTCCTTCCGCACCCACCTTCCTGGCTGAACAATTCACCTTCCCTCAAATGTTAATCTTTGCTTCTCAGTGGCTGAGGTTGTTTCCTCCTTGGCCTCTGGGCTGTGTTGACATCCTTCTGAACAGAGTCAAATGGAACAAGCAAGAATATTTTTCACGTTATCTATAGTTGCCAAAGGCAGAGCATATTATGCTCAAAATCCTTTAAAAACCCTGGGAGTGATATTACTCACATCTTGATTGGCTGAAAAAGTTTTCATAACTACCATACTTTACAGTAACCTTTTCTTTAAAGACATTTTCAAAGAACAGTTTGCTTTCTAAATCACTTCTGACGTTGTCCTTTCCCCGGCTTTTGTGTTGTGAGAGACCCGTAGTCCCTCTTCATTCTTCGTCCAAGGGATGGAATGCAGTCGCCTTCCTTCGGGTGACATTAGCAAAAATGTCAACCAGATATGTTTGGGCTTATTTTTCCTTATTATAGTTTTCCTCCCTTCAGTGGGTTGTGTTAACATTTAAAATGAAATATTCCCAAATCTTTTTTGTTTACAACTTTAACAAAAAGTCATTTTCTCTAGTTCTGGAGAGCAGATAATCAGTCAGGGATTTAATTCCCATTCATCTTAGTTTATTGCACTGGCAGCCTTTGAATTGCTGTGCGACGTTGTTATACCTCTGCACATCCACAAGTGAGTGGAGGGAGGAGAGAGTAGAAAACTGAAACACAGAGGTGCCCTGAGATACCCTGGCTCTTGCAAAACAGTCTTCCGGAATTCAGAATAATCAATCCCTAATTGGATTGATTTGTCAGCATCGTATAGACTTTCCTTAGGAAACCAGGCCTAATCTATATAAATGTACATCACTAACAACTGGAATATTCCAAACTGTGTACAATTGCACAGGGGGGCCTCCAGCACTACAGTGGAAAGAACTAGGAAGTGGAATATTCTGAAATATAGAGAGATAGGATCACTCCTCATTAACCTTGTCCTGTCAATGCTTCTTTTATTTTTATTTTTAAAGGATGCTTATTAAAGCTGCGGACAGTGAAACAAAGAAGGGCCTAGGATAGAAAAAGCAATAAAAGAGAGATTAGGTGGGAAAATGAGCTTTGGCTGGGCTGCTTTGGCTCACTAAGAAGTCAGAGAAAAGGGGGTTACCCCTGGACGAGCTGCCCCTGCCCATTGCTCGCTGGTTGCAAGCCTCTTAGGGTCCCTTAGAGTTTAGGAGATGCATGCCTGTCGGGGAGGGAGAAGGGAAAAGGAAGGGCTTGGTGGTGGTGGTGGTGGTGGTGGTGGTGGTGGTGGTGGTGTGCTCCTAAGAGGGAGAGCACCATCCTGACAAGGTTTAAACAAACCAGTCATCCTTAGGGTTTGTTTTGTGTCTTGTTTTGGGTTTTTCCTCCAGTTTTTGTTTTCACTCTTATCACAGCCATATGCTAAATTGTTCATTTATAGTTTTAATAGTGTGTCTAGCTCATAGACTCATTATTTCTTTCCCTAGTAGCTTATTAGTCTATTAACAACCTCACACTGTGAAAACAAATTAGAATTGGATAACCTACCCAGCTTTTGACACCACTTTCCAGCTCTTTAGCAATCACTTCAGATACGAATAAACCTATATATAGAAATAAGAAACACGTAGCTGAAATAATTTAGTATCTTGGTGTTTACAGCAAAAACGTGCAATCACTGCTCAGAGCTGCCAAGTCAGCCTTGCAGTTGTCATATTTGATCATTATTTTGACTTATTCATTCAAAGGCACTTGACCATGCACTCCCAGGTATTTGAACATTTCTGATAATCTGGTACATGGATAACAAGAAAATACAGTTTTTATTACTGGAAAATAAAAGCACTCAATATCAATCCAAGTCATTCCTTTTAGTTGAAAATCTCCATTAAAACCCAACACAGACAGACACTAGATTAAAAAAAAAAAGTGTGAGATCCCACCAGACCAACAGATGACAGAGATATCAGGTAAAAGTTCAGCAGAACAACTAAGGAAGACACACCTGGCAGGTTTTCAAACCTCACATTGAAATAAAGCTGAAAGAAGACTATGCTCAGAAAGAGAGAACCTGGGCCTCCAAAAGTATCTACTCTTCAGAAATTTGCTCTTCAACTAACCCCAAGCAGATTGGTTATATGAATAAAATCTCTAAGTTTATGGGAAATTATTCTCTTTAGAAAGTCATAGGTATTTCAGAAAAAAATCAGAGTTCTCAAAACCCTTTTAATCTTCCAATTCCTCTGACACAGTCAGCAGTGCAATGGCAAACAACTTCCATTTCTCCTTTCCACCTGCCTGCACAGAGCTGGAGTTGTTTCCCCCCTAAATCACTTTAAGGTGTAAAATGCCCAACCCAAAGGCTGGATTTCTGAATGTCTCGGTATGCTTCCGATTACATACAACCCAAACCACACCCTTTCTAATACAGCAAACTATTTTGTCTTTTACTAGAGACTGTAGAGAGTTGAAATAGTAGCTTGTAGTTCTGAAAACCATTTAGGTCCACATTGGCAGTTTCAGGAAATTTTATTGTTGAACTTCTAAGGAAGCTAATAACCTTATGTCTGGTATCCCATTAGAGTTCCAGGACTAGAAGAATACAGAGCATAAGCAAAGTTACCTCAATTACACATTTATGTCAGCCAACAAAATTTTATGGACTGTACCAGCTTTAAACAGCTTAAGTGGCGAAATAATGTTTCACTGTCGAGGGCAAGTGACCCCTATTTCACCCTGGACAGCATTCAATGAATTGGAATGACTACTCCCAGGAAAACATGTTCTGCTGCTTTTCCCTTCCTCTCCTCTGAGCACAGCCCTTTGTAAAGTGTAGTCTGGTTGAAATGGTACCCGTGTCATACCATACTGGCTTCCAGTGAAACTAGAAAATAGGTAGCCTCCTGCTCACAAAGCAACGTGTCATTACTATATTGCTGTGGACAGCTGGAGCACCTAGGAGTCTCCCCCACTGGCTAAGGTGGCACAGGGGGAAGTTCTTACACCACAGGGCCAAAAGCTAAAAGGTGAATGGATGCGTGCCAAAAGCTAGAAAGATGAATGGACTGGACCCAAGTGTGCTAAAAGCTAGAAAGATGCATGGAATGAGCACCAAAAGCTAGAAAGATGAATGGACAGGACCCAAGGGTAGAAAGCTAGAAAGATGAATGGACAGGACCCAAGTGTAGAAAGCTAGAAAGATGAATGGACAGGGTCTGAGTGTGCCAAAAGCTAGAAAGATGAGTGGACAGACCTGAGCATGCCAAAAGCTGTCATGATAATTAGATTTAAAAAAGGCTCCCTATCGCTTTAAGAACCCTCAGGTTTGAGCAGGAAGGAGATGGTCTTAGAGACCGGAGTTCGCCATTCTCCCAGATCACAGGGCACTTGAATAAAACCTCTTTCCATTTTTTAATTGAAATACATTTTTATTTATTTTTAAAGAGAGAAAAAGGGAGAGGGAGAGAGAGATAGAAACATCAATGATGAGAAACATCAAATGGCCGCTTCCTGCACGCCCCCAACTGGGAATGGAGCCCACAACCCTGGCATGTGCCCTGGCCAGGAATGGAACCAGGGACCTCTTGGTGCATGGGTCTATGCTCAACCACTGAGCCACACCGGCTGGGACAAAACCTCTTTCCTTTTGCACCAGAACCTGCCTCAGGAGTTTGGTTTTGTTGCTGCAGGCAGCCAAACGTGCATTTTTGGTTATAAGTACACAAACAGAACATGATTGTGCCTTCTAGTTGAAATCAGAAACTCTTATAGGCACTTCAACTAAAAATATTTCCCCAAGCCATAGGTATGAAAACGTTTTGTTAGAATTCTTCAAGACCTACTATGCTTCTGTTGGCACACAACTAATCCACTTTTGGAATCAAATCTACTTTAAACTGTGACATATTTCTCAGATGGCTAATCACACCGTTCTGGTAGAGGGTAGAGTAGGACCATGCCAAATCACACAGAAATAACACAGCCTGCCCGTCTCATATCTCACCATATCAGTGTTTTCCTAAAAATGTGGAAAGTATTTTAATGTATCTCTTATTGGTCTGTTGAATTTTTAGTTTTTGAAGAGCCACATTTCCTTAGAAAAATAAATCATATCCTTTAGGATGAAATCTTTACCACATGTTTTTGAGGCTGTGGTACTGTGCTAGTAGCTATAACATAGATTTTATAAACAAAACTTTTATTTGCACATTGTATTCTTGAAAAGAAGTTCTTTCATGATGACCTGTTAGGGGGGGAAAGTATTCTATAAACTAAATAAATTACCTCATTATTCTTATGATCATACCCAGGGCGGCTTCCATCGCAATTAGCCAGTAAGAGAAAATGTTTTGAGACAGTCTACTCAGATGTAAAGAGTGATCAGAAAATTACAACTTTCAAAGGATGTGGACAAGGGCTGAAAAGTGTGTGTGTTAGTAAAAGAATTAAAGATTTTGATTCTTTCATAAGAAAAATTTTAAATGATTATTACACTGCATTTTAATAAAAGTAATCAAAAGAAATTCCCTGGATGTGTAAAAATGAACACCTTCTTGTTTAAGCATATTGTGCATCCTCAGCAAGCTACTGTTTCATACTTCCCAGATGTTAAGTGTTATTACCCCTTCTCCCCCTCATTCCTCAGAGCTTCCACAAAACGTTTCCTGGTAGAGTTAGTCTTATTTATTTATTTGTAAGGAAAAATTTATTTTAAAAACAGACTATTCATTCACTCACCCATATTTATGGAGCACCTGCTATGTCTCAGGTGCTGGAATATGTTGAGCAGGGCAGAGGGATGGGTGAACGAGGGGCACACAAAAGGAAAAAAACAAAAAGATGAGTCTAGAGACTCATCTTCCCTGGAGAATTTTTTTTTACCATCTAGAGATGTATTCTATAAAAATTGATATTCTAATATAGCATTGAATTAAAATTGTTTAGTAAATATGAAAAAGGGGAAAGGACATTAGGCATAGTAAATTTCTCATAATAATAAACCTTTTTTTCCCCTAATGTATCCTGAAGAGCCTCTTCACTGGAGATAGATTTTGCTGGACAATATTTATAATATAGGAATCTCCAAATTAAGGCAATAAATTTAGGGCAATAGAGGAAAAGGCAGAACAAATGTAGAAAAGGTAGAACATAAATTGAGAACAAACTAAAAATGGAATGTCAAAAAACAAAAACAGATAAAAAGCAAAAATCTAGAAACAAAAATCCATCTACATGGTTCATGTGAAAAGAGCTCATCAACAAATAAAAGCCAAACTAAAGCAAAACAAGTAAGAATCAGAATTTTATCAGGAAAAAGAAAGTTGTGGTGGCATATGTGGTGAAAGAATTGTAGAGGAAGTAAATTTTGAGAGAAAGAAAGATGGAGTCAGATGGATTTTGCATACAAAAAAATAGTACTTTCTAAAAAAATGATAAGAGTAAACATGTCCATAAGGAGTATAAAACTTCTATTTTCAGAATGCAAATTATAGATTATAAATTTAGAATTATAGCATTACAGAATTGGAATTATAGAATGATAACACACTAGAATAGACTAATGCTGGATTGCTTTTTCTTTGATGTCTTTTCTTGAAACCTGAGAATAGTGAACATATCTCTACCTACAAAGGCTTTCTTCTCAGATGTTGTATTGTCCTTGGAATTAATAATATTTTCCTGATGAACACATACCACAAAACAACTTAGCACCTACACATAGACATGACAGAAATAATTGGGCAACTCTCATTCAAATCTACTTTCACAGAAGCGATCTAGCCCAAGAGTTCAAAACAAACATGAGGCATAATAGGAAAATGGATGTAGAATCACAAAGTGTATGAGACTTCCTTTGGTTTAAAAGGGTAACATTAGGTGGGCTAGGACCAAATGTCTTTGAACTTGGCTTAGTGTTTGGGTCTATAACCGATTAACTTTGTTGGCAGAGACCTGTGTTAAATAAGTCAATAGCCAAAATTTAGGGCCATTTGAGAGTCTAGTGATGATCATACCCAGGGCTGCTTCCATCACAATTAGCCAGTAAGAGAACACCGATCTACTTGAACACTGATCATTTGTGTTTCAACATCGTTATCCATACACACACAGAGATCATGGGCAAAAGCACCCGAGTGGATCATTTCTTAGTGTACTGAGGAGGCACTAATACACCAGAGTGGCATGCTCTTTGGGTATTGAGTTAGCAATGTGACCTTCAGACAGAAGAGATCACAAGTTTGTTGTAAGATGGAGAAATGAAAAATCTACCCATAGAAAGAATGTAAAGGGAGGAAAAAAGTCCACATTCACTTTGTGAAGGTCTTGATCTTATATATTGGTTTCCATCATATACAAATCCCCATTGACTATCAAGATGCACCATTAATAATGTAACACTAAGTAAAAAAAAATTACTAATTAAACCGTGACACAATGACTTTTGATCACATATTTTTATGTTAAACTGACTGAAAGAGCTCTTTTACACTGACTTTTCATAGATCGTGTTGCCCTTTTCCCGTGCCTTTATATATACACCAAACAACATCATCTTTTTGAAGGCAGTTACAGGGCAATCACACTCAATCTATCTTAATTGAAGTGATGGCAATATGAGCAGTCTTCACAGCAATCACAAGTATTTCATGACTGCCATCCAGCCGATAACAATTTAAAGATGTCCCAGTTCTAAGATTCACCCCAATTTCAAAGGTGGCAAAATGTGAAAATATATATATATATATTAAAAATACGTGAAATGTAGTAATTTATATTATCATTTCTGATTATAGGTGATATGTTTTAATCATATGCACACACAGAAACCTGAGTAAAGAATCTTAAGCAATTATTTTCCCGGTTGTAAAATGTATCTTCAAATATTACTGTTAGACATGAATCTTTATTGTCTGCATGTGGGTGCACACGAAAAGGCATTTGGCTGATATGAAAGAAAACTGCCTGTCTACATTCAGGTTTTCAGAGATTTTGGTCATCATTTTGCTCCCAGTGTTTTGGGCTTTGT
The DNA here is from genome assembly GCF_000147115.1 of Myotis lucifugus. NCBI lineage: Eukaryota > Metazoa > Chordata > Mammalia > Chiroptera > Vespertilionidae > Myotis > Myotis lucifugus. The sequence goes on along the minus strand of NW_005871720.1, from coordinate 101,529 downwards.
GGATGGAAGATATTTTAAACTGCCAATCAAAAATCACTTAATATTTTACTATTTTGCAAATGCAATAACATGTTAATTGGGTGAAAAATTATACACAAATTTTCTGCCTGGCTTTATGTGAGGAAGAAAACAATTCATCTCATTTTTAAAATTTTTATTGAATTTATTGGAGTGACATTGTTTAATAAAATTATATAGGTTTCAGGTGTACAATTCTATAATACATCATCTGTATATTGTATTGTGTGTTCACCACCCCAAGTCAAGTCTCCTTCCATGACCATTTATCCTCCCTTTACCCTTTTCTACCTCCCCACACCCTTCTTTACCTCTGGTAATTGCCATACTGTTATCTGTGTCTATGAGTTTGTTTTTTTGTTTTGTTTTTACTTAATGCCTTCACCTTTTTCACCCATCCCCCCATCCCCTCCCTTCTGACAGCTGTCAGTCTGATCTCTGTTTCTATGAGTGTTTCTATTTTGTTTGTTACTTTATTTTGTTCACTATATTCCACATATAAGTGAAATCATATGGTACTTGTCTTTCTCTGACTGGCTTATTTCACTTAGCGTAATACTCTCCAGGTCCATCCATGCTGCCACAAAGGTAAGATTTCCTTTTTTTTCCCCCTATGGCCAAGTAGTATCCCATTGTGTAAATATACCACAGCTTTTTTATCCACTCATCTACTGATGGACACTTGGACTGCTTCTAAATCTTGGCTATTGTAAATAATGCTGCAACGAACATAGGAGTGCATATATTCTTTCAAATTAGTGTTTTGGGTTTCTTTGGATATATTCCCAGAAGTGGAACTGCTGTGTTAAAAACAATTCACCTACTTTATCTTTGATGAACACATTGTACAAGACAATGGAAATCACATAAAATTTTATATAGCCCAACCAGCGTGGCTCAGTGGTTGAGCGTTGACCTAGGAACCAGGAGGTCATGGTTCAATTCCCAGTCAGGACACATGCCCAGGCTGAGGGATTGATCCCCAGTGGGGGGTGAAGGAGGCAGCCAATCAATGATTCTCTTTCATCATTGATGTTTCTATCTCTCTTTCCTTCTCCCTTCCTCTCTGAATCAATAAAAAAATATTTTAAAAAAACTTTATATAGGAGAAAACCTGGACAAGACACTCACATTTGGCTGTTTGAACTGAAAATACAAAATGTTCTGGGACCATGGCAATCTCACTACTTTTTTTAATATAAAAATAATATTAACTTCAATGTGCAAACAGGTAAACTGTAGCATAGCTGCTTCATTAGATGCTGTACCCTGCCTACCAAAGTTGGATTGCTTGTCTCCTAATCTATAATAATAAAAGCATAATATGCTAATTAGACCAGACAGCCGAACGACCTTCCGGATGTCCATCCATCTGGACAACCCTCCAGACGAAGCCAGGGATGCGAAGGCTAAGGCAAGCTGCCGCAGCTGCAAGGGCCAACCCCTTGCACGAATTTTGTGCATCTGGCCTCTAGTATCTCTATAATAGCTCAGTCATGAAAAGATTTAGTTTTTCAAAAGATTATACTTTTCTCTTCTTTGATGATTTTATGAGTATAATACTTAGCTACATTTTTTACTTTATTCCTGCCAAAAAACAAACAAACAAATAATACCCAACCCCAAGATCCCTTTTGTTTTATGTTAGACCTTGTCTATGGCACGTAAAAATCAATAGGTATACCAAATCCCTTTTCAGATTCTAAGGCCCAGAGAGAGTCATTCATTCAGATTTTAATTAAAAAGGAAAACAAAAATATACAAAGCAAAGTTGGCTCATTACACCAGTACTAAACTGTATGATAAAAAATGATGTTTAAATGATACATCCAATAAGAGGTTTATACCCAAAATTTATAAAGAACTCATACAACTCAACACCAAAAAAGCAAACAGTCCTATTAAAAATGGGCAGAGGATCTGAACAGACACATCTCCAAAGAGGACATACAGATGGCCAAAAGATGTATGAAAAGATGTGCAACATCACTAATCAGAGAAATGAAAATTAAAACCACAATGACGCACACCTCACACCTGTCAGGATGGCTATAGTAAGTGTTGGTGAGGATGTAGAGAAAAGGGAACTCTCGTGCACTGTTGGTGGGAATTCATATTGGTGCAGCTATTGTAGGAAAAGGTATGGAGAGTCCTCAAAAAGTTAAAAATGGAACTGCATTATGACCCAGCAATTCTACTTCTAGGTATATGGCTGAAAAAAAACTCAAAACACTAATTTGAAAGAATATATGCACCCCTATGTTCATTGCTGTGCTATTTACAATAGCGAAGAAATGGGAGCAACCCAAGTGCTCATCAATAGATAAAAAAGCTATGGCACATATATACAGTGGAATATTACTTGACCATATAAAAGAATGAAATCTTACCATTTGCGATACCATGGATGGACCTAGAGGTTATTATGTTAAGTGCAATAAGTCAGTCAGAGAAAGACAAGTACCATGAACAAACAAAATTAAAACAAACTCATAGATATAGAGAACAGACTGATGGTTTCCAGAGGGGAGGGTTTGGAGAACTGGGTGAAAAAGGTGAAGGGATTAAGAAGGAAAAAATGGTAGTTACAAAATGGTCATGGGATGTAAAGAACAGCATAGGGAATACAGTCAACAATACTGTAATAACTATATATGGTGCCATGGGGGTGCTGCAAACATCTGGGAGAATACTTTGTAAATTATATGATTATCTAACCATTGTGCTGTACACTTGAAACAAATACAAAATAATATTGAATGTAAACTATAATAGAAAAATACAAAATAATATTGAATGACAATTATACTAGTAATAGAAAATTTAAGTTAACGCAAATTTTTAAAATCATAAAAAAATGGCATTTAAACTTTTAAATGTAATTTATTTGCCCTTTTTTAACTGGAGTACTTATGGTTTATTTATTCTTCTTTTATTTTATTTGCTTCTAATGGGGGCAAGTCAGGCCCAGCCTTCTTGAGAATAGAGCAGAAAGCATCTCCATGGTGACACACACCCAAAACCTTTCACAGGGTCCCTCAACATCAAGTCCCCTTCCAATGGCCAGACTTTCCTTTTAGAAAAGTTACTTTGCTGGTTGACAACACTGTCTAGACCACTGTCCACACTAAACACTTGTTTAACATGCTCAAATAAGCCATGTTGGTGGAATAACAAAGGGGGAGTGTTGATATCCAGAGGGGAAAGAAACACTTAAGTGGTCAACTCCAGACAGTCAGAAAAATGCCATAAACCCAGAAATGAAAAAATTACGTCAGTACAACGAGTTGAAAAGGCATAAAGTTAATTACATCTCAATAGTATATGAAAAAAATTAACCACATTGCACTCATTTGCCTTTGTCTAAAGAGGCATAATTGGTTTAGATGAAGCTAAATACCAAGATGTGTTGCTGCGTTTCCCTAATAACATTTCGATCCCCCAGTGGTGATCTGGTGGCCAAGGCAACAGAAATACTTCAGCAGCAGACCATATGGACAAGTGTAATTCTGGCTCCTAGTGTCTGAGTATTTTTCTGACTTCTATTCTAGTTTGGGAAGTCATAATACCAACCCTAGATGCTTAGTTAGCCAACTGAAAGGCAATTGCTCCTCTTAAAACAATAGAGAAAAATGAAAGATTTTAGCAAAAGGTCTGATTAATTGAAGTTACACAAGTATACTTATCCTTGGAGTTATAGCTTTGTTGGGCTAAGCTGAGACATAAAAATTGGTGCTATTCTGTTGTTCTGCTATTGGGATGACCATTATCTTTAAGTCAAAGCTATCACGATATGTTTATTAAATTCCTACTGTGTATATTGCATGTGTACAGTATCAGGAGTTTCAACTCTTGTCATGGAGGCAATAGAGAGTAGACCCTATATCCAGTAGCTACATTAGGTTCACTGCCTTGAATATAACCTAGCAATTTGTTCTCTGTCTCAGGGTTGGCCAGGAGCCCTCCACCTGGCACATCCTCATACCTACTCCAAGCTGCTTGCCTTTTCTGCCTCAGTCCTCCCTCTTCCTTGGCTCCTTTCTCTGTTTCAGCAAGTGCCATCACATGTACTTAACTCAGGGACCACCAGTGGGAAAGCACTCCAGACATTCACACACATTAATGAATCAGGTAATGCTTCATCGGAGAGCCCGTGAGTGCAGGTGTGGGTGCAGGAGCTGCCCGCCAAATGCCAAATGGCATCAGGCTGATGCCAGCAGGCTGCACGTACTTCTTACATCTGCACAAGTTCCTCCCAGGCAAGTCTGTCGGGGTGATGGGTTTACTTCAATTCATCCTGTGTTTGAGAATATTGAGATCGTAAAAAGATTAACTGCTGAAAGAGGAGAGACCGAAAATCTGGTGTTGGAAACAGTCAACTTGTAAAGAGCAAGGATTCCATGAAACTGTGAGATGGAGTTTAACAAAATTCCTAAGAGAAAATAAAGGGAAAGAGAGTAAAAGAAAACCAGAAACCAACTCCTTTCAAATAGGTCTTGAAACATCTTAGATTTCACAGTTGGAGGTCTTAACAGTAAAAATGAAACCAAAGGCATACAGGTGGGGCCATCTGAGCCTCACCTTTTACAAGGGAAAATTCAAACCATATTTCAAAGCAGACTGGATAACTAAATGCACAATGCCCTGACAGTTCCATCCAGAGGAGGCAGAAGGGTGGGATCAGCAGACCATCTGGAAATGGCTCACACTCAGTGAGTAAAGGCAGAACGGAGGAGGAGAGTGTGTGAAAAAAAACTCCCCTGTGGTTACAGTGATTTTCACCACACACAGTCCTATCACCTAGGGACTGTCTCCCAGGACCAAGCTGCCTGGGAGACAGGGTGTTGTTCAGAAACCTGTTACCACAATGTATAAATGGTGTTCTCTCACATTCCTCCCAAGAATCAGGAAATGGCCAGTTATCTCGTCTTCATGCCTGACACACACAGTTTGAGTTTTTATTCAGCCATGTATTGAGCTCAACCACCTCTGATCTGAGGGCAGGTCATGCTGTGAAGACCATGAAAAGAGCAAGTCAATTACTCACAAATGGCATGCATCTCCAGAAAAGATCTTGGGGTGACTCATGCCCTTCTGACCTATTCTCAAATTCACAGACCAATACCTAAGTGCATATTTAATTGTTTTCAAATTGATTGCTCTCTAGCAGAAAAATCACGATAGGTACACTTACCAGGAAAGAGAATAGTGACATGACCCAGAGAAGAAAACAAGTGGAAGAGGGATCAGAGAAAAAATCTTAGGTTAATTAGAATCAGTTCTGGAAAATGAAACCCCTTTCCGAAAATGTGTATGCATACTCTCCAGAGGCCAAGGAGTTCACAGCTTACCCAATATCCATTCTCTTCTTAACAGAACCCTGAGTTGGGTTGGGGGAAGGCTGCACTGTGTTTTCAACCTCACTCACAGCTGAGGATGGACACGTGACTGAGCCTTGGCCAATGAAATGCACTGGAAGTCACCTGGGTTTCTGGGAGAACTCCCTGGCCGCTGGCCTGCTCCTTCTGCTCTCAGGCTTGCCCTCTCTTCCTTCCAGAAAGGGTGGTGTGGCCCTGAGGGTGGCCCATTCCTCTTACAACTGCAAGGCAATTCCAGCCAAAGCTGAAAGGCAGAAGAGCAGCAATATCTGTCCTGGACTTCTATGTGAAAAAACACATTTCTGATTTATTGAAGTCACTGTTTATTCAGGTTTTTTCATTATGTGCAGGTGAACAGAATCTTAATTGATAAATGATTCACTGTAAATGTTCCATCAGAATCAAAATCTTACATTTTTACATCTTTTAGTTTTATGTTCCTATCACATTCAGTAAATTCTGAATTCTTTGTTAAAAAGGGAAACTCAATAAAAACTGCCAGGTTTAGTTCTGGACATTTGAAAAAACAACAGTTTTTCTTCAGTTTTTAGCTGAATATATTTAACACAATGTACTGTTATATGATAGAATTATAATGTTCAGAAAGGAATAAAAATTGGTTTCACTGGTTAGTATAATATCTACACCTTGACCTTTAAATAAATCATTAACATTTTTGAACAGCCCGTGGTCTAGTTTTATTTTTAATTATCACCCAAAGAGTAATGACATTTTTTTCCATTGATTTTTAGAGAGTAGAAGTTAGGGGGGGTTGGAGGGGAGAAAAAGAGAGAAAAAGAGAGAGAGAGAGAGATCTATTAATGACCTGACTAGGGCTGGAATTGAACCTGCAACTGAGGTACATGCCCTTAACTGAGAATCAAACTAAAGACCCTTTGGTCCACTGGCCAACACTCTAACCATTGAGCTAAACAGGCAGGGCAATAGTCTAGCTTTGACTTTGAAGTACCAAAGAACTGGAATGAATACATATTTTATTTTTTAAAATCTTGTAATTTGGTTATTCAAAATAGTTATTTATGCAGTTGCTGAAATTCATTTATTGTTTTTTATATATATTTTTTATATTTTTTATTGTTTTTTATTGTTTTGTTTTTATTAAGCAACATGAATTTATTAAATACTTCATTTTCCCTCCCAAACAAACTTTAAACAGAAATTAGGACTTTTTTTGACCTCTATTTTCTCCAAATTTCTTTAGCCAGTAAAAACACAGCTTACTCCCCAAGAAGAGGCCCAGAGTATGCAACACAAAGATGTCAATTTAAGAAACTAATGTGAAAACTGCTTGAAAAAGAAAATTTTTTTTTTCATATTCTAAGATGAATAACAGTAAAACCTGGAGGAACCCTACAGACTTCTACCATCTCACAGGTCTCATCACTTTCTCAGCCTTGGCCTACTGACCACCATCAAGAACTGCAAACAGCATAACTACCTCCCAGCCAGCGGGGTAGGCTCAGCTCTCAGGCAGAGGCTGATAAACACAGCTGTATTCTTCCTGCTTTAAAACCTCCAAGGCAAAAGTTCTAATTAAAATTATTTTTAAATGTATCATGGTGGCATAGCCCTCATACCATCAACCATGCATATGTGTGTGGGGGGGGGGCACATAGGGAATATGGGGGAGTTTTTCTCAGTGAAAACCCAAGGGTGCATTGAATGGCACAATGCACTGGGCATTTGTCACATTCAGATCAGAAATGGAGAGGGTGGAACTAGAAGGAACCTTTAGATCTTGTCCAGGACTCTGGGTTTACCTCACTAAATTATTAAAGAGTTCTGAGCCAGGGTCTTCAACCCAGGGCTCTCATCATTCCACTGGACTATGACTACTTAGAGAATGAAACATAAACACATAAGCAGTACAGTCCTATGCTGTTTTTCCTACTTTTACTCTCTTCTCTATTTTTATATATAAGCTCTCTTCTTGTTTTCTCAAAATCAACTGTCATCAAAATTTTTGGTCCTCTCCTCACAAAACTCAATCAACTTCCTGGGTTCTCTTTTTGCTTTCCTCTAGATCACTCTTTGTCTCCTTTACCTTCCTCTTCTCCTCTATCTGTTTTCCTCCACTGCTCTATGAAAGGCATCCTGGAAAACCTTCTGGGCCATTACGCAAGGAAGGGGAGCCTGTGTGAGTGTGGAAAGTGAACAAATAATGGGAACCAAGAAGCCTCAGTCTTGGCCCTGATCTATCACTAGCAAACAACCTGATCCTGGAGGAGATTCTATTTCCTATTGGCAAATGAGGGCAATGGACCCAATGCTCTCCGAGGTCTACAGTTCTACAAACCACTTATTAAGTAACTACTTCATGGATAATGTCTTACAAGATGCTGTACCTCCAAAGGCTCTCAATTTATTTGGTACAAAAATAATTGTCAAACTTGAGGGATTGCCAAGTGTCCAAAACAAATGCAGACATCGCTCCAGGGAAGGCAGGTTAAAAGGATTGGTTGGCAGAAAGTCTGGAGTCTTGACAGGATTATTTTTGAAATGGAAGGTAGGAAATAAGGTAGGTATGGGGAGAGATTCCTAGAGCTGGTTAGAGAGAAGATAACTGCAAGAGCATAGTCCTTGTGAAAGTAAGAGGGTATGGGATACAGAGGACAGGTGGAGGGATGAGCCATTCAGAGCAAGAAGACCAAGATGAATGGGCCAGGATTTTTAGCAGTTGGGTCAAGAGACCAGCGGTTCTCAACCTGTGGGTCGCGACTCCTTTGGCGGTCGAACGACCCTTTCACAGGGGTCACCTAAGACCATCCTGCATATCAGATATTTACATTACGATTCATAACAGTAGCAACATTACAGTTATGAAGTAGCAACAAAAATAATTTTATGGTTGGGTCACAACATGAGGAACTGTATTTAAAGGGCCAGAAGGTTGAGAACCACTGGAATAGACCCTTTTAACTTAAGATAGTAAGTTCTGAGAAACTGCCCAGAAGTAACAACCTAAGAAAGTATAGAAGTCATAGCAGACCACTATCAAAGTCAGTGCTTATTAACTAACAAATTGAAAGAGGTCCCATCTATCAGTAAAAGTCTCCCCAAGTCACCTAATCTTGATTAACAAGGTGAGACAGGTCCTCCAAAATAGAAAGCTAAACTGTACAGTTTTCTGACTCTCTGGGACCAAACTGATTTGAACAAGCGGTGGCTATGCTCAGGCAAGGAACAGCTCACTGAAGGCAACACAGATGGGTCTTTGAAGAAAATAGGGACAGAGAAGCATAACGCGGCAACAGAGGCTGTGATGGAAAACTAACTGAGAAAACCCAGGGCAATTCCAACAGAATGACCAAGAGGCATGATACCCTCATGCCCCAAAATGACACACAACGACCAATTACCAACAACAACAAAAAAAGGTCATTGCCAACTACAGTGAGAAGACAGGAATGGGAGGAGGAATATCATTCATGCATCAGCTACACAGAACAGAGATGTTTCCACAGATAAAACTTCCATTCTTAGACACTGAGTATTCTTTACTTTTAGGGAAAAACTGACTAAATATAAAGACTGAGAAATAGGCTGTTCATAATAATAACTTAGTAAATGACCAAAGAGAAGTCGAAATCCACACATTTCCCAATTATAGGACCATATCACCACCTCCAAATACACTTCTTGAAAAGAAACACCTACTCCCTACATGACGCTTCCCAAGATGTTCTTTTGATTTATAAGGATTCGCATTCGGAAGTACATACCATCTCGCTATACAAGCTCATATTCCCAAACAGATTGATTTCTGCCTGCAGGAAGATGGCTCAGATTTTCTCTCACAACTGACAACTTCTTAGGCCAGATCAGTTTCCAATTTGAAAACAAACATTAGTTTAATATGAAAAATAAGTCTACAGATGTAGTATCCTCTGCCCTAGACTTACACAGAAGGCATGAAATTCTATATTCCTAAAAGGGGGGAGGCGGCATGAGAAAAGGTGCCAGGTCCCACTTCCTCTGGAGAAAGCAAAATTGCTTGAAAAGGACTCACACTTTGAAAAAGCCCACATTTGTGAAGGTCCATTTTTGAACCCACCATGAGGCCTGATGAAAAGATGGGGCTCTGTTGGGACTCGTAGGCAATGGCAGAGCCCTGCACTTGGACCTAAAGCATCTCTGAGGCACACTCTAATGATCACGAAAGGCCTCAATTTTGTGTCCTTTAATGAAACTTTGTACCAACCTCTCAAAGTCTGGGTATACAAAGAATCTCTGGGAAGTGCCAAGAGCTCAGGCTGTGGGGCAGACACTCAGAAGGTCTGTGGCTCTGAAATGTCTCACGTTCAGAAACGGCCTGCTGCTGGTCCAGAGAGGCACCGCGTGACATTACTTTCATGTGGTTGATTTTCCGAGCTTAGGGAACTCTCTTGAAATAGAAAAGCCAAGTGAGAACTGTCTTCTGAGCCTCTAGACATCATCTTTAATGATTCTTAAAAAAAAAGATTTTTATTAAATTTTAGAGAGAGAGGAAGAGAGAGGGAGAGAGAGAACCATTGATGTGAGAGAGAAACATTGATAGGTTACCTCCCCGCAAGCCCCCTACCGGGATCAAGTCTGCAACCCAGGTATGTACCCTGACTGGGAATCGAACCAGCAACCTTTCAGTGCATGGAACGACCAACTGAGCCACACCAGCCAGGGCTTTAATGATTCTTAACTACTCATTTCTCTTTTGTTGACACCTTAGCAGGGCTTCCCTGAATTGAGCGGAGACCAATAATATATAGACTTTGTCCTTAACAGATTTTAAAAATTAACAGAAGGTGATAGAGGAAAAGAGAACACACTGTCTCTGAATGTAATAAAGAACAATGCTGCTAATTCTGTTACATAACAAGCAGAGCAAATGTGATTGACTATTGATTAATCAAAAACATCACAGACTCCTAAGTACTGCAGGAGATGGGTACTTCCCGCGTTCCAGAAACCTATTCCATAGCATAAGGTGGAGAATAAGGTCTAGGAGTCATCCTAACCCTGGTTCGAACTTCTCCCTAATACCTTGGTGTGTACCTGGATAGCCAGTGTCAGAGCTGATGACATCAGTGGGGAAGAAGAGTGGACATGGAACAACTGAAAGATGTTTTTAAAGAACAAAAAGTAATTATAGGGGGAAAGGCATGGATCCATTTGTAATAGAACTAAATTCAAAAGAACCTGGAGAGTAATTTGCTAAGTGAAATAAGCCAGTCAGAGAAAGACATGTATCACATGATCTCACTCATATGTGCAATTTAATGAACAAAATAAACTGACGAACAAAATATAAGCCTTAATGACAATCTTCCAGATTTCTAAGAGTTCTTCCCAAAGCAGACATGTTTTTATCACAGTGAGAGGGATACACGTGCAGAAGTAGGTTATAAACCAAGAGTTGGATAATTTATAAACGGAAAATATTTCTCAGATGTAGAATAAGAAAATTGTCTTTAATCTGGCCAAATTCCATTTCCTTAAAATTTTAGATTAAGAAAAAATAGTGATGTCTACGTGGAAGTGGTAGAGGGCATAGAGGGGATAAAAGGTGATGAAAAGAAAATTCAAAAGAAAAAAAGCAAAAAGAAAAATTGTGATGTGTTTGCTAAGCTCTATACTAAGATATAGAACTGGCTTTTTTACACTGGCCAAGTTTCAACTGCAAAAATTCACTCAGTAACCCTCCCTGCCCAACTAAATAATTTACAATGAATAATGACCACACATGTGGGTCAAGTGGCACCTCTACATATGAGAGTGTCAATTGTTACCTTGGAAATCTGTTTGGCAGTATATACTGAAGCTGAAGAGGTATATTTTCTTTGACTTAGCAATTTTATTCCTGGTATATATCTAACAGAAATATGTGGGTACAGTCACCAAAAGACATGTTCAAGAATAGTCATAGCAGCACTTTTGTAATAACCAAAATCTTCCAAAAGTCCAAATATCGATAAAAAATAAAATGAAAATTGTGGTACAAAATTTACAAAGAATCCTATTCAGTGATGAGAATGACAACCTATAGCTACATGCATCAGCATGGGTGCATCATCATGGGTGAATCAGTCTCACAAACAATATTGAGAAGAAGCCATGCACTAAACAATACATACTCTAGGATTCCATTTATATAAAGTTCCTAGATAGGCAAATCTAAACTGTGCCAGAAATAAAAATAATGGTTATGCTGGGGGAAGGGGTATTGATGGGAAGGACATAGGAAGCATCTGGGAAGTTGGTAATATTTGGGGTTTTTTTTGTGTGTGTGTGTGTTTTTAAAATATATTTTATTGATTTTTTACAGAGAGGAAGGGAGAGGGATAGAGAGTTAGAAACATCGATGAGAGAGAAACATCGATCAGCTGCCTCCTGCACACCTCCTACTGGAGATGTGCCCGCAACCAAGGTACATGCCCTTGATCGGAATCAAACCTGGGACCTTTCAGTCCGCAGGCCGATGCTCTATCCACTGAGTCAAACCGGTTAGGGCAATATTTGGTTTTTTGATCTGGGTGCTGGTTACATAAAAATGCTCCCTTTGTGAAAATTCATGAAGCTGTACACTTACAATTTGTACACTTTTCTGTATGTATTAGTAAATATAAATTAAAGACATTAAGAGATCAGCAGTTAATTTTCCTGTGTAGTCCTTGGATTTTAATTAGAACTGTACATAAACATGTATGTATACAGATGTATAAGAAATATATATATATATATATATATATATATATATAAACTTATAGTTCATTTAAATTTTCACACTTCATTTGAAAATATATATATATTTTCAAATATATATATATTTATATATATATATATATATATATATATATATATATATATATATGAGAAATTTACATGGGGTAATAGGGAAAATTGAACACTGACTTGATCTTTGATGATATTAAGAAATTTTTGTTGTTATATTTTGATTGTGCTTTTTAAAACTCTCTGTCTTTTAAATATATACATATGGAAATACTTAAGAATGAAATGAGATGATTTACATAAAAATAAATGGCAGTGAAGGGAAGTGGATGGTAATATGACTGACTAGCCAGAATATTTCATTGTTGAAATTGGACAATGGGTACATGGGGGTTCATAATATACTATTCTCTCTACTGCTGTATATTTGCAATTTTCCATAAAAAGATTTTGAAAATAATATTTAGGAAATCCCATTCAGCCAAGTAAGCTTATTTCAAGCTTGTAGGCTAAGTGGCCTATTTATGTGCACATAGTTAATACATGTGAGCATAAACATAGTTACCTTATTATATTCACCTTTTAATAGCATAGACTTTTCCTCTCAGATCTCTTCTAAACTTCCATAAGCCTTGTTCCTAATTTTCACAACTAAAAGCAAATCTGAGGGTGTTAATCCAAAATACGTCATATTTCTTTTTCTGAGTTATTATAGGAAAAACTAAATTTCTGAAATGCAGGACTATAACTATTCATGCTCTGCAAGCAGCATTCAATGTTCTGAATCATAAAAATTTAACCCCAACCCTACAATTAAAACTCTCTTGATCATTAGAAAAGAATTCTGGGTTGAAAGATTTTAAAGTACTGTTATTCAAGGGAAAAAATCATACACTAGGAATCGGATAAGTACCTCATCTCACTAAGCAAAGAGGAAAAGGTATATTTTCCCTCTTGATTTGTTTAATGCTGTCAACAATTTTTTTTTCAAATAAGTAAAACCAGAAAAAAAATGTGCCCAAAGGGCATTCCAGCTGAGGAGTAAACCGCCTCCCAAAGCTTCTGAGTAAGGAGATAGCTCCCAACTCCCTTACTTCTTCATGTACTTGTGAGCATATGCAAAGTGCTCAATAGAGACATGTGCCTGCCTAAGTTCCTATTAAGTTTCTGACAGACAGCATGAAAGTAAGAATAATGTCTTCTGTACCTATTAGATCATTCCTCTGTGTCTAATGGAAGGGACCTGGTCTAGATGTCTAAATGTCTAAAATCCTGAGGGCTGACAATATCACATGCTAGAGGAAGTGGTCTGTGGCTACCGTAACAAATTCGCCCAAATTGTGTGGTTCAGAACAACATCAGTTTATTCTCCCATAGTTCTGGAGGCCAGAAGTCCAAAATCGAGGAATCAGAGGGCCATCTCGCTGGAGGCTCTAGGCAAAGTCTGTCCCTTGCCTCTTCTAGCTTCTGATGGCTGTCAACACTCCTTGACTTGTAGTCACATCAGAAGATGGCGGTAAAGCAACACCTACTCTGTGCTAGAAAAGATGCCAGGTGCTTCACGCATATTACCTTTCATCTTTACATCCACACCAAACACTCAGCTTTGTTGCCTAGGAAACCTAGGCCTGAGCAGAGAAGTGCCTGGCCTGAGGTCACACAGCTGGAGTCAGTGTGAGATTCAAACCCCAGGCTGTTTGAATGCAAAGCCCAAGCTCTTTTCTCCTCTACATCGCGCAGCTACCAGCTAGAGAGAGTTTAATCTTCTCCTGGCAAACAACTGGGTAGTTGAACATGAAGAAAACATTGCCTACCAGGTGTTTGGTCATGTGGGTCAATGGAATTAAGAAAAAAAATCACTGTACCTGTGAATAGACTGGAGTTACACAGGAAAAAATGAAAAAGGAAACCTCAGGTTCAGGATCAAGTTAGAGGCTGGCATGGGACAGCAGAGGACTTCACCACTGGGTACCAGGAATAAGGAAGAGCCAGCTAGTCAGGGCCACAGCGGAACTGCTACAGACTAAGTCTTCAGACGCAGGCTTTGGCTTTTAAAGCTTTTAATGGTAGAAGAAAATCCAAATGAATGGCACTAGTTTGCGTAAAAATGAACACGGAGAAAATAAAGTGATACACCAGAAATTGGTTGTCAAAAGTTTCTTTCATATCCGTAAAGTGTGCTATCAAACTGCAGGAAATTCGAGCCCTTTGGGGCATGAGAGCACAGCTTAAAGCCATCCTGTGTGCAGACTTGTGAAAGCTGCCCGCTGCCTGCGGCTTTAAGGCTCTCCACCCAAACAGAGACATTTTAAGAAGATGACAATAGAAAATAAGGGTACATCAGTTTACAAACGAAAACCTCACACTGAACCACCTGGCAAGCTTTGTTTTTGTAACACACTAGTCCGCCATGCCTTCAGAATGAAATACTGGCATTTAGCTCCTAACAGGACCAGCCCTCATGCTGAGGCCAGGGCTGTGGCACTTTGGGTATCAGCAGGCAGTATGGCCATAAAGCAGTTAGGTATGTTTCCAACTGTGTTCTTCCCTCGAATGTACCACTTTTAAGCATTCAGTATATTCTTGGGGCTCTTAAGCTCTCCCAGGAGGGAGCTGCTTTTGTACTATTTTGCACTCCCCACCCCCAAACACACACAAGCACTATGTTGAGCACGCTGTCAACCAGCATTCCAGGCACTTTACAGGTGGCCTTACTGAATTTCCATACCAAGCTCCTGGTGTGCAAGCAAGGAGAGAGGTTCACAGAGGTTAGGGATGTTCTGTGGCCACAGCTAGAAAGGGATATGGATGAGATCAAACAGAGTTGTGTTTGAGTCTAGTGCTCTCTTACCTCGCCCCAAATTTTCAGCATATGTAATGACATCAAGAAGTAGCCAGCCTCACCCGGCCGGTGTGGCTCAGTGGTTGAATGTTGACCCATGAACCAGGAGATCACAGTTAACGCAGGAGGCATCTATCAATGTTTCGCTCTTGTGTCGCTGTTTCTCTCTCCCTCTCCCTTCCTCTCTTTCTAAAAATCAATAAAAAAAATTTTTAAAAAAAGAAGTTTCCAGCCTCCTTGCTTTACACTGACACTGCACTGGCACTCATTAACTCTTAAAAAAAAAAAGACTAATTTCCATCTTCAGCATGGATAATTTCATACAAGCCAATATGGCAGTGAGAAAACTTGTGACTAGGCTCCTAATGTGTATCAAGCTTGTTGGACTAGAAACCCTCTTTGGCTCCTCCACAAAATTTTGACTCCTGTGTGAGGAATGTGCAGTCACCAGCTGCTTTCTTGCCTTTTCTAGTGCAATCGCTGACAGATGACTGATGAATCTTACTCCTTGTCACCAATAAAAGAATGCTTTCGAATGTTAGATAAGGATAATGAAGAAACTAACATGTAGTAAGTCTTCATTATGTGCTGGGGCCAACCAAAGTGGTTTATGTATATCTTCTCATACAATTTTTAGGTCCTCACAATAGTCCTCCAAGATAGATATTTTTAATCACCCTTTTACATAAGAGGAAGCTGGGGCTTAGAGAGGCCAAGTGATTTTCTCTAGGTTACACAACTAGTCAGTAGAAGAACAAAGATTCAAATCCACACTTTTTCAGTCTCCAAAGCCTTTGTCCGTAGTGATCAGTTACTTCTGATCACTTTGATCCTGGAAATGGAATAAACACTTTACGCACACAGAACAATCACTCAATAAGACGTTTCTGGGTGATAGGTTCCCCACCCCGCCCCCTTGTTACTCTCTGTATGACAGAAGAAAGCCTCATATCCGAAGGAATTCTGCAACTTCTCACCACTACGGTATACCTGACAGTGTACGCAGACAACTCTTACCTTTTCAAGACCCATTAGGAACTTAGGAAAATGATGCTCTACAGAGCATCTCTTATAAAAGCAAAACTTGGGAGTTCTAATTGGGCTCTATGTGGTTAGGCTAAAATTAGAGTAATCCAACCCATAAATCTAAGTAAATCATTCCCATCCAAATCTCATTTTTAATATCGCACCAACCAAAGTATTTAGGATACTAACTACACTGCACAATGCCAAGTGCTGTATCCTCAAAAGTATGTCCATACCACCAACCTATTCTTACCTCTAGCAAAACTTAAACTGGTCACACAGAAATTTAAACTGGTTTCTGTAAAACACTCCCCTTGCTTGTGGCCTGCAAGGTGCTTCCAGGGCAGACCGAGAGAGCTCATGTTATGGAAAAGAAGATTCTTCTCTTCCTCTGACCTCCACATTCACAGAGCTGTACTGTAGCTCAAAATAAAATTAGATTTTGGAAGGAAGCAAGTATGAAATATTATGTAGAAAAATCTTGGCAACAAGATCCCTATCAAATCACAGTCTTAAAGCCAGGGAGTTTTATCTGGAAGGCTGGCTAAGAGTGATTTTTTTAAAAAAACACCACAAACACACTTTTTGAAATTGAAGGAGGCATTTATAACCCTAAGTGCCCTTGGTTAGTAAGTCGACTTATGAAAACGAGTGATGTAAGGCTCCGTAGTATCAAGTTGCATCTTTGTTAAAATGCAAAAACCAACGGCAGCCAAATTAAATGAAATCAAAGTCCATTTAATTTTAAATTGAAGTCCTCAAAAATTTTAGGTAAAAGCCATCACCATATAAAGCAAACGTCTTTAAGTATCAACATGGAACAGATGAATGCTTTCAACGGACACATAAGGAAATGAGCCCTATGGAATAGTGATCAAAACAGGACACGTAGATGTTTACTACTGTGTGTCTTTCAACCCCAGTTAAAATTATCTGAGAAGGTATAAAATGGGTGATAATAGTTGCTCAATAAATGCTCTCAGTGTTACTACTACCACCACCACCAGTAGCTTTAGAGGGGTTGCCACTTTTTACAAATGCAACTGTCTTCAGGGAAAAGTATTCAAATTGCATACCAGTCTTGAAAGGTTTTTGCAAACTGTATTAGTTTTCTTCTAACATCTCAGATTAGTCACTCTGGAGGGATTTTTAATACTATTAGTGAGGGAACACAGTGATTTCAGAGTGAGGGAACAGTCCCCACCATGATGGGTTGCAAGGACTCGCTTTGGGAGGCAAAGGGTGTTCGCATCTAATAGCAGTTCAACAGGGCACTTGAAGTGAGGAGGAGTATCGAAAGGGGGTCGGAGAGGAAAGATAATCTCTGCAATACATACTCAAGAAAATCTCAGAACTATGTTATTTCTGAAAACAAAAGCAACGTGTTTAATAGCTCCAAATTCCATGGGAATGGGAGTACTGTGACTTGCACATATCTTTATGTGAGATGTGGCACATTTGAATGTCCTGTGGAGACCCAGTATTTGAACTCAAGTTTGAAAAATTTTCTTTCCCAAAGAAGGTTGGCATAGCCATGCTATCTGGTCTTCCATACAACTCTTACATATGAAGTACAACAACTGCCAACTAGGAAAAATAATTACGTACAAAAAAGGACATGCACTAGCTCAAAGAGCATTGCTCATATGGGAACCAAGGACTTTGCTATATCAGCAAAGAATGAGGCTCCCTGGGATGAATCAATAAATGTCAGGTCCAAAAAGGAAATGTAGGTTTCCCCTTTTTAAACAGTACAAAAGGTCAAGAGGCTTCAGAACTACATAAACCAGGCCCGACCTGATGATAGAGTACTAAAAGCAAAGTCACAGATATTTACATCTCATCCAAATCAAACCTTATATTAGAACTGAAACAAATAACTATCTTAGCCAGATTTCAGGCTCCGAAAAAGAGAGCAATCATTTCCCACTGCTGAGTGCCGAGCACTGTGACAGGCCCCTTGCCTGTGTTAGGACACTTAGTTCACACTGCAGCTAGCTCTCTACCTTCTAGAAAGCCATGGAATCACTGGGGGCCAATTCGGGATGGGGAGTGAGGGACAAGGCTGGTTCCAAAGGGCAGCTATATGATCACTACTTTGGGCAACTACCTCTAAAGGCCAGAGATTTTACAACAGTAGATTACAGTCCACTAGCCAGAAGCTATTATTACTGTAGCAAAGGCTTCCATCCCCCAGGACTCTACCTAGGCTTTCCAACTACTTTTGACTGTGTATCCCTTCAATAAAAAGTTTATGAGTATTAACTGCCAATATATGCATTTTTATAAATTATATAAACTACTGCTCTAGAATACCAGTTATAAAGCATACATGAAATATATGTTAGAAAGCAATTATATTTTAAACTAGAGGCCCAGTGCACAAATTCGTGCACAGGTGGAGTCCAGCTGGTGGGGGGGAGGGGACACAAGAGGTTGGCCGGCCAGCCACACCCCCATCAGCAGTGCAGTCATAGCAACCGGTCATTCCAGTCGTTCCAGTCGTTCCAGTTGCTTGACTTTAATATATATAGATAGAAAGTCTAATGTTTTCTTTTAACCCAATGCATTAGGAGGTATACCACCATTCAAGACAAGAGCATTTTGGCCTTTTCCCTCCAAAACATTCCCACTGGGCTCTCTCCATTTTCAGGGTCCCAAGCCCAGGAGAAAGTGAACAGAGAAGTTGACCTGCACACTTGACCTTTACAGCCTAACCCATGCCCAGTTTCCTATAATACACAAGCCCTAGAAAAGACATAGCCACTCCCATGATTGGCAGTTGACAGGCTCTTTCCAAGAGTGAGTGGTATAAATTGTTCGTGCACACTGATGTGAAAAGGAGTGGCACAGAGATGTATCCTCAAATTCAGCTTAGCTACTGATCCCATCTCTTTCTCACCTAATCCTTCAATCAGAGTTTCTCCCAAGGTCAAAAAGGAAACTGGTAAGAAGAGCCAAGCGTGTTTTTCCCCTTTCTGTAGTGGTTCTGTGATGTCACGCAAGCCCTCCAACCCCTCTGTTTACTCACGTAAACCCTAGTCTTTGATTTGAGAAGGATTCTTTTAGATATAAAAATGTAGAGATTCAAAGGAAAATTCCTAAGAAATTAATTTCCCTCACCCTATTTTCTCCATGGGTCCAATGTTGAATCTGATATAATAACAGATATGAATCACTAATTAAATGCACTGGCCTAGGGAAGAAAAAAACATGCATGTTTGCTTGACATTTACCACTTCCCCTGTCCCACATCTAACAACAATATAATTGAAGATGTCTAATGAATATGTAAGTGAACCAGACCAAAAACACAGTGAAGTAACAGATGCCTCTTTTAAGTAGCATAAGGCTGACTCTAGGTATGACACAGATTCTCCTCT